>NW_006921647.1:4234135-4264750 GCF_000298275.1 Orycteropus afer afer | reverse complement strand
CTCCCAGAACATTGTTTTGTGCCACTCCCAACAGAAATACTCCAGGTGGACACCTTCAGCAATCAGGAGCTCCTCAGTTGCTCATAGCAAATTCCACCTTGGAGTTTACAAAGACTTATGGGTAGAAAAGCCACACAAAGTAATTTACTACACTGCAGTAATCAAATGCCTTGGGCACTATGCCACCAGAGCTCCTGAAGTGATGATAGAAACTGTAAACAAATTGGGACTATTTTTAATGAGACTTAATATTTCTAGGGACATTCTTAGACTAGTATCTGGTACAACATAAACACTCAGTAAGTGTTAAAAGTTACTGGGATTTTCTTTTTTTTGCTCAAAGTTATACAGGTGATTGGGTAATGTAAATGAAGTTACTGTTATTGACCCAAACTTTTTTTTTGGAATATTTGATTTTAGATTTCCCAGTATTAGGGTGAGAAGGATGTAGAACACTTGGTAAGTGTCCCCTGATGATTGACTAAGTGTTGTCATCATTATTGTTGGGGGTGTGGAGAATAAAAAGAATAGAGGGCAAAAAGAAAACAAGAATAATAGAACAAATTTCTAAGAGAAAATAATAACTTGTTTTTTTTCCTCATAATTTTTAAGAATAATATATTGTTTGTGGCTAATATAGCTAGATACCATTGCAGTTACAGTCCTTTTTCACTGAAAAGATTTCTAAGCTCTAAGTTATTGCACACTTGTTTCAAATTGTCTTTGATAAACATGTATGTGCATGTGTGTACACATGCACACATTTGCATGCACACACACACTTTTTAATGTAGTACTAGTAGTACTTCCATTTAGGACAGAGCCAAAAGTGTCTTTTGTCTTATTATAATAGATTTCTAGTTAATTTTCTGACTAATATTTACAAATGTAACATCAAGGTAAATTGGTGAACTTGAAAATTTGGCTATCAAGACCTCAGAAGGTAGAAATTGATTTCTTCCCCAACTCCCTCTTACCAACCACCCTTTAATCTGGTCGCAATAAATACAGTGCTAAGAGAATCATACAGGAAATATATTTCCTGATAATATTTTTAAATGAACTATTACTAGTATAAACTGTCACTTAAAGAACCAAAATTCATATCACAGAGCTAAATCAATCAATTCAGCAGAAGCTTCTTTTGTTAGTTAATAAAGAATGCTTTTATCTTTTTTATTGTTCTTTAGAAAATGAGAAATTATTGATAGTATTAAAAAGGCAGGAAAGTTATTTTTATCATCTCTGAAAAAATAGAATGAAATGTAATAAATTGATTAAAAGTAACTTTAAAACTTAAATTTTAATTAATTAGAATTACTCATTTTCTCAAAATTTTTCCTAAAATTATTCAAATATGTTTGATTTTAATTTTGTTAAAATGATTACTTCATTTAAAAAATATCCATTGACTATCAGCTTATTGTTTTAAACTACCAAAATAGCTATATTTTGTTTTAACTGTGGAGTATTATCTTAATATGGACAAATTCCCAAATATCACAAAAGTAAAATCTGTCTATTGCTAAATTGCAAAGAGCTCATGATATATCATACAAACAAACTTTAAAATAATACCTAATGTAATACATAAGGAGCTGTGGTAGCACAGTGCCTAAGCCATCTGACTGCTAACGAGGAGGTTGGTGGTTCAAACCCACCAGCCATTCCGTGGAAGCAGGACTGGGCAATCTGTTTCTATAACGATTTACCACCTCAGAAACCCAATGGGGGTTGCTTTGAGTCCGGATTGACTCGATGGCAGTGGGTTTAATAGACTATATGATTTAACTCTATATCCCTTACTTCTTAAGAACCTTTTTGTCTTAAGTTTGAACCTGAATTTCTAAATTTTGTATTTTGAAAAATAAAACACTTTATTAAGAACATTCTGTTACTTTTTGTTGTGATTTGGGGGAAGTTTATAGAGCAAATTTGTTTCCCATTGAACAATTCTTAAGCATTCTGTTTTGTGCCATTGACTGCAGTCTCTACAGTGTAACAGCACTCTTCCCACTTTCTCCCTATGTTTATTTTTTCCAGTCATCCTTCTTTCCTATCCCTTCCTGACTTCTGAGCTTTATCTTTATGCAAATGCTGCACTTGTTCTCAGGCATGTATACCTTCTTGGTGTTACTAGTCACCTTATAGGCTGTCTATTGTTTGGCTGAAAGTTGAGCCATGAGGGTGAGTTCATCCCCAGGCTTAAAGGATTGCTGTAAGGGACATAGTCTCTATCAGACCAGTAAGCCTATCTTTTTTATGATTTTGAGTTTTGTTCCACATATTTCTCTCACTCTATAAAGGATTGTGATCTTTTTCAGAGAGGTTAGCAGTGGTAGCCAGGCACCATCTAGTTCTTCTGGACTCAGGGTTGTGGGGGCCGGGTTTCATGTGGTCCATTGTTTCCTTGCATGTTTGAGTTTCTTCAGTCTTCTTTGTGCTGAATAGATGGGGTGAGACCAGTAATTGCACCTGACATGATCACTCACAAGCTTTAAAGAGCCAAGTTGCTACTCACCAAAGTAGGATGTGTAGAACATTGTCTTGTGGTATTAAGAACGTACTTGCTAATGCTCAGTCAAAAAAATAATTTTATCTTTTACATTTTCCTAGAAAACATTTTTTTTTCCTCCACTTAAAGAAAAATTCAAAATGTTCAACTTTCATTAATGTGGCAAAGGGAGTAGGGGAAATGTAAGTCCTCACCTATGTGAAAATTACTGCCAGCCCTTCCTAAGAAATAGCAGTGTGCCTAGGGAAGGCCTTAGTGCGTGGTGATAACATTAGGTAACTTTAATCTGTTCTCAGTAAGACTCTTTATTGATTAATAATTAACAAGCTGTATTTTTGCATATAACCATGTCATAAGTTAATTTTCACAAATGACTTAAAATGAAAAGAGGATTGTACTTTGATGACCTATTCTGCTTCATGCAGGAGCTCTGTCTGCATGGCTGTGATGATCTATCTAACCTGCACCTTACCTTGAGAACCTTTTTGTGGTTTAGGTGTCCACATTGCATGTATAGGTATGTATAGGTGTTTACAAGTTTAAAGCTAGTGCTAGGAAAATAGTTGAAGATTTCTGGCACAGTTCACGGCTGGAAAACGATTCCATTAGATGGATTTGTTTGTTTGTGTGTTCTAAAGAATAGGTGACTGCATTCCCCCAGCAGAGAGGAGCTGAGATTAGCAGCACAGAGCCACCTAATTCTAGTTAAGCCATCTCAGCAGTTGAAGGAAGCTTAGCCTGTCGTTTCCTGAATTAGTGTGGGTTCTGGGTCAGGGAGGAAGTGGTCAGGCTTTGCTTCCAGGAAGATGCTTTTCTCTCAAAGCTTTTCTCTGATGCACCAAGTCCCTGAACACACAGAAGTACACACTGGCCATGAGAAAAAGGACTGCTTGTAGAAGTCTTCTATGAAACTCCCACAGTTGTTGTTTCTTTTTTAAAGCTCTGGATAATTCAAGATAGAATTTTTGTGTCTTCGGAAACTATAAGATGGAAATGAACATAGAGGGAGATTAGAGATGACAGAAGAAGATGTGTGCTTTGGTCCTCACACCAATCCCTAAAAACTATTCTGAAAGATGAATGGCCCTTTGGTTCAGTTCTTTTGACTATATTATTATGCAGTTATACCCAAATTAATGCCCTTACACTCTCATGGTCACGATTCTGTTTGCTTGTTTCTTAGTCTCAAAACAGATTTTGGTTGTTTGTGTTTATATTCAGTGAGCAAACACTTCGTTTCTTTAACAACTTAGTAGGTTCCAAATTTTCTGTAGGTATCTGGCCCTTGGCTTGTTTCTGCTCTTCTGGCTTGACAGTCTGTTGTTGAAATTCTCTTTCTACAGATAGCAAACATTTGTTTGTTGGAAAGTGTGGTTTTCCTCTTAACTGCCCAAATATGTTGTGCTTAAAACTTTGGTGTCCTTTGGGCTTTTTCTGGGTTTTCATGGACTTACCTTTGGTGAGTGGACAGGCCCTCTTTGGTAAACGTGAGTGTGGTGCTCAGGTTCCTCTGGCTTGCAGTGGGTGTGAAAGCAACCTCATTGTTTTTAGTAATAAAAACCTTTTACAGTATTCACGTTGTGCTGTCCAATCTCTGCAGGTGCTGAAGAGAAAATTTTGGAAGAGTTTAAAGAAACACACAATGCCGAGTCTCCAGATTTTCAGCTCCAGGCAATGATCCAGGCTGCTGGCAAGCTCGTGCTGATTGACAAGCTGCTGCCAAAACTGAAGGCTGGTGGCCACAGGGTGCTTATCTTTTCCCAGATGGTGCGCTGCTTGGACATACTGGAAGACTACCTCATTCAGAGACGGTGAGAAATGTACTTTAACAGGGCTCCACGTAGCTCACCTCCAAGTGACATTTATGACGAGGGGGAGGGCACCAGGAAAATATGTCATCTTTTTTGAAAGCTGTAGATTCACATGACAGTTGTTTTACATGGTGATTGCAGAAGAACACAGAACACTTTTGTGGGCTTCCTTTTCCCATTGGTTTCATTTGACTAGGGGAGAAGAGTTTTTCCTTAAACTTGTTATTTTATTGTTGAAGGTGCCAGCTCTTTACAGAGTTTAGATATTTTTCACAGGAGAGGAAGATAAAATAAAACTTGACCTTTGGGCATTCAATCAAGTATATGAAAAATGGGCAACAAACCCTATTTTCTTTGAAATTATTTTTCATGAGTAGTACCATTCTGTTAGTATGTACCCCAGATTGTAATACTTTCTTAAAAATAAAAAGGCAACAAGTATGTCATAGCTATTGGTTGGGCCTCCTTGTTAACATTGATATTTTCCAGGTACCCATATGAAAGAATCGATGGCCGAGTCAGAGGCAACCTGCGCCAGGCAGCTATTGACAGATTCTCTAAGCCTGATTCTGATAGGTTTGTTTTCCTCCTGTGTACAAGGGCAGGAGGGTTAGGCATTAATCTTACTGCTGCTGATACCTGCATCATCTTTGATTCAGACTGGAATCCCCAAAATGACCTCCAGGTAAACATGCAAGAAAATCTTGCTGATGCATTTTTTTTTTTTTTAAGTCATTCTACTATGACAGAGATTGCCTAGCCAAACTGATGAATTATAGTTGTGCCATCACTCAGGCAGTGCCCCGTGATTTGTGGCAAATGAACCAACTGGTGATCAATTTATTAATAATGTAAAATGTAATTTCTTAGTATGTTAACACTCTCCCAAACTGCACTTCTATTTATTGGAACATATGTTCTTATAACTTTAGGGAGTTGAGTCTTTTCTTTCTTTGATAGCCATTAATTTCCTTTTCCTTCCAGGCTCAGGCTAGATGTCACAGAATAGGACAGAGCAAATCTGTGAAAATCTACAGGCTGATTACTAGAAATTCTTATGAAAGAGAAATGTTCGACAAGGCTAGTTTGAAGCTTGGTCTGGATAAAGCTGTGCTGCAGTCTATGAGTGGAAGAGAAAATGCTACCAATGGGGTAAAACAAAACTTCTCCAAACCATTCATTTGTCCAACTCCTTACTTTATTTAGCTAATAGTAGGAAATTATTCAGCATTCCCTTATCTTTGACCTCAACATTCCAACCATATTTTGTCACATTTTTGTTTGTTATACCTTAGGTTTACTCTCTTGGTGACAAATGAAGCATTGTGTAGCCTATGAACAGTTAAACTCTAAATGATTTAAAATATTTCCCTAAATAGGTACAACAGCTTTCCAAGAAGGAAATAGAGGATCTTCTGCGAAAAGGGGCCTATGGTGCACTCATGGACGAGGAGGATGAAGGGTCTAAATTCTGTGAAGAAGATATTGATCAGATTCTCCTACGGCGAACCCACACTATTACCATTGAGTCAGAAGGAAAAGGGTCCACATTTGCTAAGGTGAGAGTTGATCTGAAAGGCCAGTGTTTGTATTAGGAGCAGAGCAGAGTTTATGTAAACCCCAAACCCATGACCACTGTGTTAATTTCAACTCATAGTATAGGACAGAGTAGAACTGCTTCATAGGGTTTCCAAGGCTCTGGTAGCATAGTGCCTAAGGCATTTGACTGCTAACCAGAAGGCTGGTGGTTCAAACCCACAAGCCACTCCTCGGAAGGAAGGTTGGGCAGTCTACTTCCGTAGTGATACTGCCTCGGAAACCCAAGGAGGGGTTGCTATCAGTCGGGTCTGACTCGACGACACATAACAACAACAACAGAAATAGACTATCTCATCTTTCTTCCACAGAGTTGATATAAAAGCACTAGTGAAGTGTTCACATGCCACATACATGATGTTCATGTTACATTGGGAATTAATAAGTTAATTAGTAACTCCCCATGGTGCCCCAGCACATGAGCACACTTTGTGTTTCATTTTTTCTGCTGTGTATGTGATACCATGTAGTTGCCCTCAGCCTGCTGTCCTTTTATCTGCTTCCAGCCTCCTGAGGCTATCCTTCACCTGCACACTTGACCCTGCCCCCTCTCATTGCCTCTGTGATCACTTCTTCTGAGGTCCTGCTTCATCATCATCATCTTCTTCTTCATTTCCTCCCAAGATCCTGATTCCTAAAATAGTCTATAGTAATAACTAAGTCACTTCAGCCTTTAAAAACTCTCTCATCTGTTTTTCCCTCTAGCTACAACTCCATAACTCTTCTTTTCACAGCTAAAATCCACACATGCCTAATTGACACCAGCTGTCTCCACTGCCTCCCTTTCTGCTTATTTTTTTTGTTTAACTTCAAGCTTGTGTCCTTTCCCCACCTCGCCATCAGAACTGCTCTGGTAAAGGTCATAACTGAGATTGGTGATACCACCTGAGAGACTGTCAAGGGCTTTGCCTGCACATCTGTCACTACATACACCCACACTGAGGGCCACTGTGCACCTTTTTAAAAAAACAACTTTACTAAAATATAACTTACATGCCATAAAAATTGACCTGTGTTAAGGATATAGTTCAATGTCTTTATGCATATTTACAGAGTTGTACAACTATCCTCATGGATTAAGTTGAGAATATTTCCATCACACCTAAAAGACCCCTCATGTCTGTTAGCAGTCTCCACTGAATCTCCTAACCCACTTTCCCCTGCCCTGTTGCTGTGAAGTGCTGTCAAATCAATTTCAACTCATAGTGAACCCATGTGACAGAGTAGAACTGCCCTATAGGATTTCCTGGGTGGTGTAGTGCATAAGGCAGTTGTCTGCTACTCAGAAGATCAGTGTTTCAAACCCACCAGCTACTCTATGGAAGGAAGATGGGGTGATCTACTTCTGTAAAGATTTACAGCCTCGGAAACTGGGGATTACTATGAGTCAGATTCGACTCGATAGCAGTGATTTTAGTTTTTCGGGGTTTTAATCTTTATGGGAGCAGATTGCCAGATCTTTTCTCCTCCAGAATGGCTGGTAGATTTGAACTGCTTACTTTTGGTTAGCAACTGAGTGCTTAACCATTTCTACTAGGGCTCCTGCCCCACCAGCCGTTGTTGTTGTTGTGTGCCGTGGAGTCAGACCCGACTCATAGCGACCCCCCCTTGGGTTTCCGAGGCGGTATCACTACAGAAGTAGATTGTCCCTCCTTCCTTCTGAGGAGTGGCTGGTGGGTTTGAACCATCAGTCTTCTGGTTAACAGTCAAGTGCCTTAGGTACTACGCTACCAGAGCTCCCACCAGCCATAGGCAACCACTAACTGCTTTCTGTCTGTATAGATTTACCTATTCTGGACATTTCATATCAATGGAATCATACAATCTGTGGTCTTTTGTTTGTCTTTGTTCACTTAGCATAGTGTTTTTGAAGCTCATCCATGTTGTAGCATCAATAATTCTTTCCTTTTTATGGCTGAGTACTGCCTATTGTATGTAGATACCATATTTACCAATTGGTTATGGGCATTTGTGTTGTTTCTATTTTTTGGTTATTATCAGTAATGCTACAATGAACATTTCTGTATGAGTTTTTGTGTGGACATATGCTTCCTTTTCTATAGTTATATACCTAGGAGTGAAAATATTGGGTCATATGGTTATTCCTGTTTAACCTTTTGAGGAATTGCCAGACTGTTTCCAATGGCAGTCTCATTATCCATTTCCAGCAGCAGTGAATAAGGGTTTTGATTTCTTAGTATCCTCACCAATACTTTCCATTCTGCTTTTGATTTGCATTTCTCTGAAAACTAATAACAATGAGCATTTTTTTTCAGGTGGTTGTCGGCCATTTGTATATCATCTTCAGAGAAATAAATGTCTGTTCAAATCATTTGCTCCTTTTTTTTAAATTGAGTTTTAAGAGTTCTTTATATATTCTAGATATAAATAAGTCCCTTATTAGATGATATACTTTCTAGTTCTTTCTTCTTGTCTTGTATCAATGGTCTTTAATTTTAATGAAACTCAAATTTATCTCTTTTTTTTTTCTTTTTCTTTTATCACTTAAGCTTTTGCTGTTTTATACAAGCCCACCATCTCTGGGCTCTGTGACCTAATGTCTTCTCCCTCACTTCTTCCCAAGCTCTCTTTAGGTTCTTTCCTCAGTCCTCTCAGGTTCTTCAAATTCAGTATGTGTAAAAGTAAACGCATCATCCCTGCCCCCTATACCCCTCACACACTTGTTTATTCACCCAAGTAACACTGTTCTGGTGCCAATTGGATGCTGAAGCTTCCCTTCTTTTTCTCCTTCCTTCTTTTTCATGCTTCATATCCACCCAGATTCTAACTGCATTGATTTTACCTTTTAAAAAATATCTTTATATTTATATGTAGTTGTTAGGAGCTGTCGAGCTGGCTCCAGCTCATTGCGACCCTATGTACAACAGAACGAAACATTGCTCAGTCCTGTGCCATCCTTATGTTTGAGCCCATCATCACAGCCACTGTGTCACTCCATTTCCTGAGGGTCTTCCTCTTTTTTGCTGACCCTCTACTTCACGAAGCATGATATTCTTTTCCAGAGACCAATCCCTTCTGACAACATGAGTTTTTCTAGACTGTCTCCCTTTTCCTGTTTCTGCTGTCTCTGTTTTTGGTCTTTGTCATTTCTTATCTACACTTCTAGAGCGGTCTGTCTACCTTCCCTATGCTCTAAGTTCTATACTGTAGTGTGACCTTTGTAACAGATAACTCTGGTTCCTTCAGGTAGGTAACTGCTACCTCAGGATAGATTTCAAACTCTGCTAATGGGCACCAGGCTCTTCTTCATCTGGCTATTGCCTACTAACTAGCCTGAGTTTTGTGCACTCTCCCAGGCATCCTTAGACTTGCCCACATGAAACTCTATCCTTTCTTCTCTTCTTTGCCTTTGCACATGCTTTTCCCTCTGCTGTGAATACTTCCACATGCTTTCCTGTTCTGTGAGCTTTGGTCTAGGAATTATTTTCCAGAGCCTTCTCTTCTCTCTCGCCAGTAATGCCTTCCCTGCACCACTCCATAGGAGCCCCTCCTATCTGTGTCATTTGGACTTGTGCTTGCCTTTGTTCCATATTATTTGTCACATGACACTGTAATCCTTTATTTCCTCATCTGTTGCAGCCCCTGGACAGTGAGATACCTGAGGGGTAGCCTGTCATCTTCGTCCCATCTGTCAGTGTAGTGGGCATACCGTAGAAGAACTCACCAGTGTTTGAGTGGATGAATAGTAAAAGCTGCTTTGCATCTTGACCCTGAGAACAGCACCTCAAAATCTTCAAGTAATGAGTATTTGTTTCCCTTTAGGCCAGCTTTGTTGCATCTGGAAATAGGACAGATATTTCCTTGGATGATCCAAATTTCTGGCAGAAGTGGGCTAAGAAGGCTGAATTGGACATTGATGCCTTAAATGGGAGGGTAAGTGAGAGGGCCCATTCAAACACTTATCCAATCTTGCCCAACGGTTGCTTTATCCAGACATTTCAAATTTATCTGCTGTCTTTTCAGAACAACCTAGTCATTGACACTCCAAGAGTGAGAAAGCAAACTAGGCTGTATAGTGCAGTGAAAGAAGATGAACTGATGGAATTTTCAGACTTGGAAAGTGATTCCGAAGAAAAGCCTTGTACCAAGCCCCGGCGGCCCCAGGATAAGACACAGGGTTACGCAAGGAGCGAGTGTTTCAGAGTGGAGAAGAATCTGCTTGTTTATGGGTCAGTTGGACTTCCTGTGGAAAACATAATTTTATTTTAAAAAGTGTCAGAATGCCCAGTTGGTACAGAGAAAACTCTATTTGGATTTGTGTGGCTTCCCATAGCACAAGCAAAAGAATGCTTTTGTAGTAATTTTGATTAGGCACAGGGTCATTTGTTGAAGTTGGTCTGAGTCATTCAGATCCTCATGGAGTTGAAGAGGTCGCCTGAAGTTAGGGGTATCGGTTTATAGCATAAGGAATTATGTCAGATCCAAATATATTCATTATTTATTGCTCAGAATGAAGTCCCAAAACTATAAAATGTTTTTCTACTTTACTTTTGTATAAAATTAATAGTAACCTTTAATATTTTTCTGTTAGAAGAATTCATCAAAGGCAATAATCTCACTGGTAAAGCTCTACCTCCCACTCATCAAAGTACAAGTGAAGGGTCACTTCCACTTTGTGAATGTGGTGTGTGTGTTCTGCTGGCCTGCCTGTTCCTGAGAGGCAGGACCCACACCTAATTCATCAGAATCTGCATAATGCCCTGCAGAGCACTTTGAATGGCAAGGCGCTAAATAAATACTGAATCAGTATCTGAGAGTTCAGCAGTGGATTGTAGAACTTGAGACAAACTCCATCAAAATTGTGGGGGGGGGGGCGGAATGCCACCGAAGCAGTCTTTTTGCAGATTTGGTCATGCTGTGCTTTTGATAATTTCTTCATGTGGCTCACCACTAGTTTCAGAATATACACAAACTTTCCATAAGTGTGGCGTCCAGGCCTCCCTTAGGTGGCCCTTCTCTGTTTTATTGGCTCTTGCCTGAGCTGCTGTTGGGATAGACACCTGCACCACCTTCAGTGTGCCAGCTTCTATGTCATTCCTTAGTTATCACGAGGCCTCCTATTCCCATCACACACACACACACACACACACACAGACTTCATTGGCATGATGCCCAGTGGCCTTTAAGATCAAGCTCAGACCTCACTCTGCACCCAAGAATCCACTGTACTCATCATGCTTTTTTGTGATCTGTGAATCACAAGTCTCTCCTGTAGATGGTTGATTAGCAGCTCTTGAGGATAGGGCCCTGCTTTCTTAGTGTCCTCAGTGCAAAATGCAGAGCCACAGACACATAGTGAGTGCTGAGTAAATGACCATTTATGGAACAGATGCAGTTCAGCAAAAGCTTATCATGTATCCCGGTGGCCAAGGCAGCTCTGCCGAGTATCCCTGTTATGTCTGTTCTCACCAGGAGGCAGGGCACTCCCCATCTGGGCCCTTGGCAGCTTGCATCCACTTCCAACTTTCAACCTAATGATCAAAGTTGGGAATTATATTGTTAATTTTAGAAACGAAGCATATCAATGACTCCTGAAGCTAAAAAGTATGCTTAGGGCATCTTATCTTTCAGTAGTGTGTCTCCCTTTACCCCTCCTGCCCCCTGTGATGTTTGTCACTATTTATGGCACACCTACCATGTGCTGGGTGCTGTGTTGAGATATTCTCAGGCACTGGGGGTCCCACTGTGAGGCAGACAATCACAAATGGTCCTAGCCTCAGGCAAGGGGGAACCAGTAGAAATGGCAGTAAAATGTGACAAGTGCTGTGATGGAAGGGAACCTAGAAGTGTGTCCCATCCTTTAAGACACAGCTCAGGTATGTTCTCCCCACTAATGGGACTGAGAGGTAGACGAAGAGATTCCATGACATCTGAGTATGGAGTCTGTGCTGTGATGGGTATTGTGAATTAGCCAGGCAGAGAGAAGTGAGTTCCTGGTTAAGAGCAGTAAGCTCAGGGGCCTAGAGGTGAGGGTAAGCCTTGTGGTGTGAGGAACTGAAAGGAGCTCACTGAAGCCTAAGAAAGGAAGGGTGTGGCAAGAGATAAGCCAGGGTGAAAGGCAGAGGCTGAGCATGAATGCCCTGGACTTATTCCCCACAAGGTGAGGACTCCATGATGCTCAGCCCTTCTGTCCTCACCATGCTGTACCATGAACATCCTGTGGCTTGGTCAAGTATGATGTGGGGAAAGACATAGCTCAGAGAGTATGTGCCTCCTCCAGTCCCATGCCAAGTCTCATTTTTGTATGGTCTCAGTCCACCTCACTGAGAGGAAACCTTTCCATGGTGTGTTTAAACCTGTGAGGATGACGCTGGACAGACTGTTTGGGTTCAGCAAAGTTTTCTCTCCACCCATTTCACACAGGATACTGAAAACTGGCTGAATGCTTTTCCTGTGAGTGCCACTGTGCTTTGAGTTATCACTCTTGATTTCAAAAGGAAACTCACAGCTTCTCATCGTCATTCATTAATTATCATGACAGCCCTTTGAGGGAGATTGATACATCTATAATCCTCACCATTGCATCATTGATTCTGGAGTAGTCACATCATCCTTGAGTCACCTTTCATCTCAAATGGTTGATCAGCATTGAAACATACAAGCCATGATAGAGTGGAGCACAGTATTCAGTCTCTAGGCCCCTGGATTGCTTTCCTGTCCTGAAAGTTGCTGCCACTGCCCATGGAAAGCCTGCATTGAACACATGTGCTTTATTGTTTTAGTTGTGGTTTAGCTATTGTAGTTACAAACAGTGGCTCTGTGGGCCACTTTGTCAGACACTTGCACCTAATGCTTGCACCCTAGATTGGTTTCCTATCACTTGGTGTAAAGTACTGCAAGTTTTGACACAGGATTTCCCAGCATCACCACCTGCCTGTTAAAGTAAAGCCCTGAGTTTAAACTCAAAGGTGCCGTCTACATGCTGAATGTTTGCATTCCAGGTGGGGACGATGGACAGACATCCTTTCACATGGGCGCTACAAACGCCAACTCACTGAGCAAGATGTAGAAACCATATGCAGAACCATCCTTGTATACTGCCTCAATCACTACCGAGGGGACGAGAATATCAAAAGTTTCATCTGGGATCTGATCACACCAACAGCTGATGGCCAGACTCGAGCCTTGGTCAATCATTCTGGTAAGAGCTTTGTCCTCTGAGTTATAGGGTCACCAAGAGTCACTTGATACCTTGGTGACATGCTGCTGATGAAAAGACAAGTCCCTGGGTACTGCAAACAGTTAATGAACACTTAGCTACTAGCCAAAAGGTTGGAGGTTCAAGTCCACTCAGAGGCCCTCAGAAGAAAGCTCTAGTTTCCTTCTGAAAGATCAGCTATTGAAAACCTGTGGAACAGTTCTGTCCTGATAGACAGTTGCCGTTGAACACAAGTTCAATTAGAATCAAGCTGATGGCAATCAGTTTTTTTTTTTTTTCATATGCCTTGTACTTTCTTGTCTCTTATATTAAAATATCTGAGTCTGGCACTGTGATTTGGATTGTAAGAAGCTTTTATTGTTGTTATTTCAGGTTTGTCAGCACCTGTGCCACGGGGCAGGAAGGGCAAGAAGGTGAAAGCACAGAGCACGCAGCCAGTGGTGCAGCACGCAGACTGGCTGGCCAGCTGCAACCCGGATGCGCTCTTCCAGGAGGACAGCTACAAGAAGCACCTGAAACACCACTGCAACAAGTGCGTGGAGTGGCTCCTCCATGAGCTCTCATTTCCTTTCTTGCTTGTTAAAAAACTTATGTTATTGGCACTATTAAAATCTGTAGCTGCTGTCTTTGCATAGCCTTATTCTTTGTCTTGAAACATGCTGCCACTCAGGTGAGTGTGCACATTTAGGTGACGGACTTCCAGTACAGTTAGTTTTCTCTGAGCCTGCAGTCACCCAGCTGACTGCTGTGGAGGGAGTGGGGAGTATTTTGCTTCAGAACAACCTGATTGCTGGGTCCTTTTTCCCTCTCTGTGAGCTTAGAATCATATTCCTTATCTTTATTTCCAGAAACTGATCACAAGTATTTGAAGAATATTGAATCTAAATTCATTTAATTGCTTAAAGCTCTGGTAGCATTATGCTGGCATCTGCACACACTCTCTCCTCCCTGACTCAGAGCGTGTGCTGGTCAGTGTCCATCACACAGGAGCAATGTGGCCAGGCCTGCTGCATTCTCACTTTGTATGATCTTGGACAATGTACTCAACTCCTTTGAGACTCAGCATCTTTGTCAGTCAAATGGAACTCTGCAACAAGGTCTTGATTGGACAAACCAAAAAACCAAACTCACTGCCATTGAGTCAATTCTGACTCATACAACCCCCTTTGGGTTTCCAAGGTGGTAAATCTTTATGGAAGTAGATTGCCCAGTCTTCCTTCCACAGAGTGGCTGATGGGTTTGAACTGCCAACCTTCTGGTTAGTAGTCAAGTGCCTTAGGCACTACAACTCATTGCCATCAAGTGGATTCCAACTCATAGCAACCTCCATTATTGCTCTGAGTATTCTGATTGGACAAGACAGGATATAAATAAATAAATGTGTATTAACACATTTAAAAGTAATAGGAATGAAAATCTGAGCACTTCATATGGATTACCTGCCTGAATTGTCTGTGGAAGGTAGTACCTTCTCATCTCTAGCTAACTGATAAGGAAACTGAGGTCCAGGTTGAGCAACTTATTTAAGATCCCTTAGCCAGTTAAGTCTCTGAGCCAAATTTGAACTCCAGACCTCACCAGTACAGTGGCATAGCTCTTAAACACTGGGCCCCCTACTCACCTTGGAGGCCACCTTGTGTCTGCGTAGTGCTGTGAGGGGGATGCCAGGTGACATGTGGGAAACACCTGGGACTACCTGAATTGTACTGACTGTAGTTCTGCACCTGTACTAGTAGCCATGGTACTTTAAGACCTACTTTTGATTGCTAGGGAGCTCTGGTGGCATAGTGCCTAAGGCATTTGACTGCTAACCAGAAGGCTGGTGGTGCAAAGCCACCAACCACTCCTCAGAAGGAAGATGGGGCAATCTACTTCTGTAGTGATACTGCCTCAGAAACCCAAGGGGTTGCTGTGAGTTGGGACTGACTTGACAGCAATGGGTTTTGGGTTTTTTTTTTGTTTGTTTTTTTATTGCTATACTTAGATTTTTACTGATAAACTTTTCCATTTTGAGTCTTCTAAATTATTTTTGCACCTATAAACTTTACTATTTTTTTTATTACTGCTGTAGCATCATAGTTCTCTCTAAACTACTACCCCTCTTAACAGCTGTTAGAAGACACAGCTTCCTTGTGGTTTATGTAGGTTTTTGGTCAATAGTCATTTGAGTTCTGGGTTCAGACAGGCTGGGGATGGAGAGTATCTGGCATAGCCATGTTTCTTTTGATTGTGGAGCAGTAGCTCTGTTCTGGGGTCTCACTGTGATGGTGGTGGCTTAAATTTCCAATTCTAGTGGCAATAACCAGTTCTGTAGGATACTTCCCCAGCTAGTATGTGAGCAGTCACTAAAATTGTCCATTTCTCCCAAATCAATCTCAGAAGAAGCCTGTTAATGCATTGCATATTACCTTTGTGAGGAAGCAAGCACTCCCATGCTTCTTTCCTAACAGATCCTGCCTTGACTTATTGGGATTCAACACAAGAAGATGTTTATGGCTGTCAAGATAGAAAATGAGACCCAAGTTGAGGGGCATCTGAGAAAATAGCTGGCCAGTGTCCTCACAAGTTCAAAGTTACAAGAGACAGAGATGAGACACTATCTCAGGTTCAAGGAGATGGGACAATTCAGGCAGTGCATGATCATGAGCTGGGACCTGGACATAAAGCAGTTACTAGAGTGACAGTTGGTGAAACTGAAGAAGGCCTGAGGGTTCATAAATGCTTGCATTCATGTAGGATGTAAACTCTTTACCCCAGCACCTGTGCCCACTCACCAGAAGCGAGGTCACCCAGCATCAGGGTCACCCATAGTAGCCCATACAGCAGGCTCTGAGTGTCCCAGTTGCATTTGTTTGAATTTTTCCTCTAAAATAAAAGTGAAGTTCATAGTTAGTCCATAAATGACTCCACATGACTAAAATTCTACCTGAAGAACTTGGTCTTCTACCAAGAGGGAGAGAACCACTGTGATTAATACCACTGTGTCAAGTTTTGCTGTGAATGAAAAAGAATTCAGCCCAAGGTTGAGGATGATTTCCTATGGAACTACCCTTTCTGAGCAGTTTTTGCAAGTAAATCCTAAACTTAAACATTCTTCTCTAGCCTAAGAAGAAGGGAGGGTGCCAAGCTTGTGACCCACACTTTCATTGTTTTCTGCATGTTGATCAAGTGAAGCACAATTTTATATAAATTATCCAAGCAATTACTTACCTTGGAATATATTCAGGTATTTAAAACAAACCCATTTCCTGCCCCCACGTGGCCCATCTTGAACCCATGATGGCTGGAGTAGACTCTCGCAGTGGGAGGAAGGTATATTATAGGGACCTACCTGTGCGTAATCAAGAGTAGTGTCTTTGGTGAAACTGCCTCTGGTTGTCATTTTGATGTCTTACAGGACATTTGCCACGTCATGGAGAGACATGTGATGTGGTGGAATCAGAAGACCTAGATCAGAGTGTTCCATGCTCAAAGTGACTCTGTGATCTTGGATAGGCAACTTCCCTTCTGTTAGTTTCAGTTTTCATGTTTATAAAATGGAAATTGCGACTTGCCCCAGTTCCTCCGAGGGTTATTGTGAAAATGAAATGAGCTCACATATGTAAAAGTGAGGTATTGATTGTAAAGTACTATACAAGTGAATGATGGAATTATTTAGCTAGGGAAATACCAGTTGATGCTGTAATTTCACTCATGACTAAGGAGGTCATCTTCAGCTGCCAGTTTTGACTACATAAAGTCTATCCAGCAGGGGACCCAAGACTTGAAGTAGACATGGGCCTTTGGGAGTTACCAGGTGGGTTTTATTGAGAGAATTATGTTCAAACCATTGAGAAAATCCAAGTGGAATTGAAAATCTGGTTCCTAGAATTCCAAGGTTTTTAAAAAGAAGGTTTCTTGAAAAATGATTAAGAACTTTGATAAACTGGGCACATTTTAATTTCCTATATAATGTTCTGTTATGGTTTTTGAAAGCTACAAATTAAGTTCACAGGTAATGTAAACGAGAAGGAATAAGAAATGCTTAATATTTCTTAAGGGGGAAGAGTGAGAACCCACCCTTACTCCAACCCCAGCCCCATCTTCCTTTCTCGGAAGCAAAGTTGTATAATCTGAAAAACCTGACATTCCATATTGAGGGTTTATTGTAAGGTAGTAAAACCAGATTTTATATCTCGTTTATTCCTACAACTTCTGATGTGCTTCCAAAAATGGTATTAAGGCAGCAGCTGAGGAAATTTTATGAGATAATGAAGCAGAACAGTTACTGAAAGCCATCTGCTCAGTTGTTTACAAACTTGCTTCAATACTTCAGAGGCAATGGTAGGGTACGTGTCTAAACTTCACAAGCTGCACTAGGTAGAACTAAATGAAGTGCACCCGGGCTGGGCCGAGCCCGGTCCCTCTCTGTGCAGTGTGAGCCGTTGCCAGGCAGGCCTGTTGGAAGCCAGCAGAAAGCACCACACAGAGGTGATTATGTGCCACCATCTGTCACGCTTCAAGCCTACCATACAGCATGGCTAATCAGCCTTGGCAGGATGATGGATGAACAGCAGCAGCTGCCAAAAGCCACTGTTGGCAAACAGTCCTGAAGTTAAGAACTTTTTCCTCCCCTCTGTCTTCCTCTCCAGGGTCCTGCTGCGTGTCCGCATGCTGTACTACCTAAGACAAGAAGTTATAGGAGACCAGGCAGATAAGATCTTAGAGGGTGCTGACTCAAGGTTAGTGTGAGTGCACAGTTTTTCTCCAGTTCCTGTGATGATCACGTATTGTGTCTAAGGACCTTCACAGGCCATGAGGAACTCTCTGCTCTTTGCATCTTGAATGCAGCATGAACTTGGGGATAGAATAAGAGTCTGGAAGAGACTGTTCATATGTGTATTTGTATGTATAAAAATGGGTGCAATAAGTCACTGATGCTTTAAGATGACCTTTTAGATGTGATGCTATGTGAGACAGTTCATTCCTGGTGATGGTAGAGAGCAACTGAGTTCTGCCCTTTCTTTTAACCTTTTCTCACCCTTCCCCACAACTCTCAGATCTTTATTGTAAGTGAAGAGGGTATGGAAGTGCGTATCATATTCATTGCATGGAATTCTTTTTTAATGCTAGTGTTTATTTTAAATGTTACTTGAACGATTGTCTTTATAGTGAAACAGATGTATGGATACCTGAGCCTTTCCATGCTGAAGTTCCTACAGATTGGTGGGACAAGGAAGCGGATAAATCCCTCTTAATTGGAGTGTTCAAACATGGTAAGTGATGCTTCTGTTTGAATCCATCTTGTCTGTACGGCTTTGTCTTTATTTAGAACTCTCTGCATACTCTTTCCTAAAGTCATAATATTAATGAGGCTAGTTCCAAAGGACTCTTGGCGTCAACCATTTTTCTGTACTAAAAAATCTAATATGAACTGTAAATATCAGATGCTGTTTTTGAATGTTTGTTGAGTATTTGAGAAGAAAACACTTCTTTCTTGGCTCTAAATAAAACCAAAACCACATTTGTTTCAATAATAGCCAAGTTGTACTATGGGTCTCCCTGAACTTTGCTTCCAGCGCTGCTTCACTTGCTAGCTCTGCCAACCAGTGTCAAAGTGGACGGTGGGCTTAACCTCTGCTATTAATCTGTACAAGTGCCTCCTGGGCTTTGTTCCAAGCAATATTTCACAAATGTCAGTGCTGAGAACTTGCGGCTCCCCCGAGTGGGATGCAGCCTTGTTAACTTTGAAAGGCTGGGGGATGCAGAACTGGCATGATATATACAGTGAGCGATTCCTGATTATAATCCCAATTCTCTGGAGGTCGCAGAGGTATTCTCAGCAGCCCAGGCTGACTAAAGGGGAGAATGATGGCTTATAAAACCTTTCATGATGACAGTTTGGCTGGAGGCTCTACAGCAGTTAGGAGCAGTGTGTTGTAGTACACATCCTAATTGAATTGTGCTGTTCTGCTTGTGTACCACAGCCGCGTTTTGTGAGCTCAGCCTAAAAATCATTTTCCCGCAGTGCACTGTTGGGATCTGCCATTTTCCATCTAGTCAACTTGGGCAGTCAAAAAGGAAATTGTAGTTTGAAAACCATAGAGAGAACAGTGTCATCTTACTGACATGCATCGTCCTAAACCTAATAAGACAGGTTCGCTGGCCTGACGTACACAGGGATTTTCAGCCAGCAGTGTGAGGTCTAGCAGGGCTGAGGCGATTTAAAGGAAGGTGGGCGGGGGCAGCCTGGGACTACCACTGCAGAGGTCGTAAAGGAACCATCCAAAGCCTTTCAAATGTCAGACAAAATTAGATCTTGGGGGAAGAAGGGTCAAAAATCTTCCCAGGCATCTGGACATATTTTTCTGTTAGTATTTGTTGTAATTCTGATAAGATCCCTGAAGTGTAACTCGGCCCCAAAAAGCTTCCCCAGAATGATCAGACCCCAGAATGCTTTGCTGAAAACACAGTTTGTTGTGATTCAACATAGAGAATACTCTTGACTGAGAAACAAAATGAGTGTGCTGTAGTGGTGCCATGATTTTGTCAGTGATGAGGCCTTTCTTTGTTTCTGTGTTCTTCCTCTGGGCTGGTGGGGATGGCACAGGCTATGAGAAGTACAATTCCATGCGAGCTGACCCCGCACTGTGTTTTCTGGAACGAGTCGGTATGCCTGATGCCAAGGCCATCGCTGCTGAGCAAAGAGGAACAGATATGCTAGCAGATGGTGGTGATGGGTAAGGAGGACATTTTAAAATTTTAATAAACTTTATGTCAGTGTCACATACATTGGCAGCGTTCAGTTCTTACAGTACACAGTGCACTATATTGCATCTGACTTGAACTTAAGCAATCTTTACCAATATATTTTATTTACATATCATAATGGATATTAAAACAAAATACATTATCTAGATAATCTGAGACCTGTTTGTCTCCTCCAAAGAACAGTCCCCACCCCTTTCTACAACTATATGCTTTAAATACGAGTAGAGTCACTTTGGAGGTCAAACTCAGAATTAAAAGTAGTATTCGGCAGATTGTTACTCTTTTCCACTCCTTACCCTTCATTCTTTGCTCATCAGTATGATTTAAAAAGAAAAAAAAAAACAACTTTCATTTTATATAGGGGAGAGTTTGACAGAGAGGATGAAGACCCAGAATATAAACCAACCAGAACGCCATTCAAGGATGAAATAGACGTAAGAACTTTAGTATATTAGCTTTTATAGTGCCATTAAAATATTATATGCCCATATAAGACTTATTAAACTTTATAGATAATGGCCTTTTCTTTAAAAGTTAAAGCAAAAAATAAAACCCCAAATTAAAATAATTCTATTTCTTGGTTTGCTTTCAAGGAATTTGCAAATTCTCCAGAGGAGAAGGAAGAATCCATGGAAATACATGCTCCTGGTAAGGCTCTGTGAAAGCCCAGGGATTAGAGCAAATAGATGTTGTATCAGAATCACTCATCTGTTAGGGACTTCTGCTTCTTTATGATGCTCATCTTACACTGGCTCATCTTTTTCTGAATAATTTTAATTCTTGTTTATTGTTGGTTTCTTATGTCATTGAATAGAATAACTATTTTTTAGACTAAGATAATTGATCTACTTATATTTTATACCACCACTCAGTGAACCAATTTTAAGCACGTTTAGAACTAGTTCTCTTGGAAATAGAGCCTTTTTATAACTATTTATCTGAAATATGACCAATTTCAGGTATATAATATTGGCCTTTTAACCAATGTAAAATCATTAGCTAGCAATTACATGAATATTTCTGATGTTTAAGATTTTTATTATAAATGCATTCCAGGAGAACATTCTTTCAATGTATTTCATGGTATAAAGTGCATTTCTTCATGTAAGATTGGTACGTGAACTTGTTTTTTCCCCCCCTAAGGCTTTAAAAAGGAAATAGATAATAGGTTCTCTGCTAACATTATCCCTCATTTATATTTAAAAAATGAGGGCACTGAGATGCCCTTTCCCACACTGTCATCTGAGTGTTAATGAGTCATCCAGCTTGGTTGGAAAATCCTGTGTATCGTAAGATTGCAGCTACACATTTCAAAAATCTTTTTTTCCACTTCCCCAGGCAAGCACAGTGAAAGTAATGCTGAGTTAGGCCAACTTTACTGGCCTAACACTTCAACCCTGACTACCCGTCTGCGCCGCCTCATTACTGCCTATCAGCGCAGCTATAAAAGGCAACAAATGAGGCAGGAGGCCTTAATGAAGACTGACCGGCGCAGACGCCGGCCAAGAGAGGAAGTGCGAGCACTAGAAGCAGAAAGAGAAGCTATTATATCTGAAAAACGTCAAAAGTGAGTTTTAGGGTCTTATTTGACTTCTGGAACATTCCCCTCCTTTTGAATCTTCTAGATCCACAGCAAACAGGAATCCCCTCACAGATAGTGAACATCAAAGAAAGCCTCACTGCATCAAAGCAGTCTGGTCTGCCTACCCCCAAAATAAGTACTGTGTATTAAAGTTCAGGGGGAAGAGGAAGTATACTAAACTTAAGCTTTTATGCTCAAGTCCAATTCAAGCTAATATCTTCTTTCTAATAGATGGACAAGAAGAGAAGAGGCTGATTTTTACCGTGTGGTGTCCACTTTTGGAGTTATTTTTGACCCCATAAAACAACAGTTTGACTGGAACCAGTTTCGAGCCTTTGCCAGACTTGACAAAAAGTCTGATGAGAGTTTGGAGAAATACTTCAGTTGTTTTGTGGCCATGTGTAGGCGAGTGTGTCAGATGCCCTCTAAACCAGATGATGGTAAGTACACTGAGTAACAAAAGTTCTGTACTGAAAGGCTAATAAAATGAATTAAAAAAAAAAAAAAAAATGAGAGAGTAACCTGTTTTCCAAAGCAAATCCAATTGCTTTTGTGTTCTAGAGCCACCTGACCTCTCTTCCATGATTGAGCCAATCACAGAGGAGCGTGCCTCTAGAACTTTGTACCGCATAGAACTGCTGCGGAAAATACGTGAGCAAGTTCTTCATCACCCTCAGCTGGGAGAGAGGCTAAAACTATGCCAGCCGAGTTTGGATTTACCGGAGTGGTGGGAGTGCGGGAGACATGACCGAGACTTACTGGTTGGTGCTGCTAAACATGGGGTCAGTCGGACGGATTACCATATCCTCAATGACCCTGAGTTATCCTTCTTGGATGCACACAAAAACTTTGCTCAAAACAGAGGGGCAGGTAACTTATCTTCCTTGAATCCACTGGCAGTTGGATTTGGCTCTGTTCCCCCAGTCATCTCGTCCACTCACCTTCAAGATGAAAAGGTGATGGAGCAAATTGAAGGTAAAGTGGAGGAGTCGGAAAACCCAGATGCCAAGGAGAAACCTGAGGTGAAAGAAGAGGAAGAAGAAGTGGATGGTGGGGAGAAGGACCGTAAGCAGGAATGTGAGACCGAGGCAGGCATGGTGAAAAATGACCCAAAGGGCATTGAGGGCAGTGTGGACACGGGGCCCAAGTCTATTTCAGAAAAGGGTTCTGAAGAGGATGAGGAGGAAAAGCTTGAGGATGATGATAAGTCAGAAGAGTCTTCCCAGCCTGAAGGTAACACCTGGCAACTTGGGCCTTAGCCTAGCCGACTACACAGCAGCTTGTTGTGAGATCATATCGTTTGCATGTAGTGTGACAAGTGCTTTCCTTTTTAAGGGTAATTAAGGTACATTTTCTTCTGTGAAGGGATGATAATTTCAGGTGATGCTTCAGTGTGTGATTTGCTCTGACATCTTAGGCCAGGAAAGACAACATTTTGAACAACTTGAACTCTAAGAAGAGTTATACACACATAACACCTTCTGGCATAAGGATAGATGTTAACTTTATAATAACAGTGTATTGATGATTCCATGTGATCTTGATTCAGACAACTAGATGTGAGAAAGGAGAGTCATTTGCTGAGCAAATAGTATTATTTTAAAACAATGAAAAATGAAACCCCAAACCAGTTGCTATCCAGTCTGTTCTAGCTTGTGGTGACCAGCTATAGGATTATTTTCTTTCATCAGTAAAGGGTAGGAGTAGAGTCTGAAAGCAATCAATTCTCTTTGTAAATTACAGTGAGATTTTATGACTAGCACCAAGTAAGAATGAGGCCCCACATTGTGCTCTTCTGCTGTAGTGGAAACTTTGAACATCAGCCAGAGCCTGAGCCCATTGTCCTGTATGGGAGATCGTAGGCTCTTGGGTCAGACTTGGTTGGCATTCAGCCTCTGTCACAATTTACTTGCACAATGCCAGAGACTAGTCCCTAACCTTTCTGAGCCTCTGCCCCTACATCTTTAAAATGGGAATAACACCACTTACATTAAAACCCATTGCTGTGTCATTGATTCTGACTCATAGAGACCCAATAGGAAAGAGTAGAACTACCCCATAGAGTTTCCAAGGCTATAAATTTTACGGACATCTTTCTCTCCTGGAGTGACTGGTAGGTTTGAACCATTGAAATTTTGACTTGCATCCAAGAGCTTAACCACTGCGTCACCAGGGCTTCTGTACCTACATTGAAGGACTTTAAATTAATGAGCTTTAAATGGCATTTAAAGCCATTTGTAAAGTGTCCAATACCATTCTAGTCATATAGTAAGTTCTCAATAAAATGAGGATGACTGGTGTTTATATTTTCAATTGGGCCCTTCCTGAGTTTTTGTTTCAGTTGTCTTCTGGCTGTAAGTAATACATATTAACTCATCTCTCAGCAGGAGCTGTGTCTAGAGGGAAGAATTTTGATGAAGAAAGCAATGCATCTCTGAGCACTGCAAGGGATGAAACCCGAGATGGATTCTATATGGAGGACGGAGATCCTTCAGTAGCTCAGCTTCTTCATGAACGAACGTTTGCCTTCTCTTTTTGGCCTAAGGTTGGTATGTTGTTGTTTCTGACAAAAATGAGTAGAGAAGGGAAGAAATCTTTGTAGCTTGATTTTTTTTTTTTTTCCCCAAATAGTCTTAAAGTAAACTTTGGCACAGCACATAAAACTGTAGATTTTTCTTGTGGTTTTTAAGGAATGATCTAGGAAAGCTTGGAAAAAAGTCTGTAGGATGCTTTTCTAATAGTAGGAAAAATGACATGAAGGAGAAGTATTAAGAAAGAGAATGATTTTTTTGTACTTCATCCCTTGTGGCTTTTTAGGTTAGCTGTCCACGTTGTCCAGTGTAGTGTGTGAATTATTACTTCAACAGACTGACCCTTTGGCAGAATAAAACACATGGACCTTTACAGTTCTTTGTTTTTAATCTATTTATTGTTTGTCTGAAGTAGAACTTTCACATTTAAGACAATATTATGTGTTTGGAAACCTACAGTCTTCTTAACTTGGAAGAGGGAGATGGGGCTGTTAACCCGTTAGCTCCAGTAATTTTGAGATAATCCAAATAGAGTAATCTGTAACCAAAAGCAAAATGAAAATTACTTTGTAGGCTAAATAGCACAATTTTACTATAGTAATTCCTTATGTAATTTGGGCCTGTTTTTCAGGGTGGGAACTAATCATCCTCATCACCATAACAGGGCTTAAAACAACACAAGAAACAGGCCTCAGTAGACTCCTCCCTGGCCAGGCTTCTACAATGTTGGCTATTTAAGAAATAGGTTGAAGTTGACTGAAGAATGTCCCATTGAAGACATTTTTTTCTCTATAGATCCCCTTGGTTCCCCAGTGATGCTAATGTCTCTTACTGAGTACAGAAGGGAGTTTTGCAGAGCAGTCACAGGTTTATGGTAGCAAGCACTTTTAATCTATGGACCTCAGTCTAAGAGCTGTAATTAGAAATTTTTAATGTACACGCTTCAATGAAATTTGAAGTGATAATAGGTGAGGAATGCAAATGACATTCATTAGGTGTTCCTAGGTTGGTGCTCATTTCATAATGCTATACTTTATTAATAGTGACGCTAATGATGTCCCTCTTCCTGGGACAGGCTGTGGGCCAGCCTGTGGGTCTGAAGCAGCAAAGCATCAAGAAATTAAAGGCAGGGCTTCCAGGTCACAAACTAATGCTCAAACAAAAGTTATTTTTAAAATATAGGGGTATTTTGGAGTGGGTAAAATTTCATAATTGAAAAATACTAAGTTTTCTGTATTGAGGCTATCTAAGACCTTCTACCAGATCAAAGCCATTTTGTGTGTGTGTATATGTGTGTGTGCTTTATTTGCTTGTCTCTTTTTTGTTACATTTTCTTTTGTATTTTGTCCACCTATTTGCTTTTAAACCTTCCATGCTTTTAGTACCTTGTTGGGTGTATTCATTCCGGAACTTTATTCAGGAGTTTGTTACAATTTTGTCTGACTGTTCTCCCCTCTAGGATCGGGTCATGATAAACAGATTAGACAACATCTGTGAAGCAGTATTGAAAGGCAAATGGCCAGTCAACCGGCGCCAGATGTTTGACTTCCAGGGGCTCCTCCCCGGTTGCACACCAACCACCATGGACAGCCCCCTGCAGAAGAGGAGCTTCACCGAGCTCTCGATGGTCGGTCATGCTAGCATTGGTGGGAGTGAGGACATCATGACTTCTCCTCAGTTATCAAAGGTGAGTCTCCGTGCCATTTGTGATGTAAAAGCAGGCTTTCTACGTCTTACCCCAGTCTAGAAGCTTGTATTTAACTGATCCCATTGAGAAACAGGAGACCTTCTGGTTCTCCAGCTTTATCCACTTCTGTGGCTTTTTTCTCCCCAGTCACAAAATGTTTAATTCATCAAGCTTCTTGCTTTTTATTTCTAAAATCCTCCTGTATATCAGATGCCCCTTTGGCTCATTGCAACTGTGTTTTGGAATTTCTCAACAGGAGGATGCACTCAACCTATCAGTCCCACGCCAGCGGCGGCGGCGGAGGAGGAAAATTGAAATTGAGGCTGAAAGAGCTGCCAAGCGGCGGAACCTCATGGAGATGGTTGCCCAGCTACGGGAGTCTCAGGTGGTCTCAGAAAATGGACAAGAGAAAATTGTAGATTTATCAAAGGCCTCAAGAGAGGCAACAAGTTCTACCTCAAATTTCTCATCTCTTACTTCAAAGTTTATCTTGCCTAATGTCTCCACACCAGTCTCTGATGCCTTTAAGACTCAAATGGAACTGCTCCAGGCAGGCCTGTCACGCACACCTACGAGGCATCTGCTTAACGGCTCCCTAGTAGATGGAGAGCCTCCCATGAAGAGGAGGCGGGGAAGGAGGAAAAATGTGGAGGGCCTTGATCTGCTTTTTATGAGCCACAAACGGACATCACTGAGTGCAGTAAGTCAGAGGCCCCTGCCTGTGCAGCGGGCTGCGGTGGCGGCAGTGATGGGGTGTCAAACCTGGCTACTTGCGTTATTGAAAGGGAATTACAGTGAACACAGTCGTGGTTCTGAGCTGGAAAATTGTGCTGATCATTGATACAGACCACTCACCCTGAACCAAGTGTAGCTTGAGGATTTATTCTTCCCACGGTTCTGATACATCGATTGCTTTTGGAAGAGCGGGCCAAAACAAAAACATGCTTTCCTGAGCTGAAAATTGTTGCCCCTGAATTTTTGAGATGGAAAAAGCTTCTGCTCTTAAAAATATTGATTTTTCTCTGGCCCTGGTATCTATTAGATTGATAAAAATGTTTCAATTTAAACTAGGAGCTTTGTGCATATACAGAGCTAGGAATGCCAAGTAATCCAACCTTCATGAAAACTAGATTTTTTAAACCTGAAAAAAAGGCCTCTGCCAGTTTAGGTTGGAAAGAAATGTGTATGCCAATGGATTTCAACATTTCCTTTTCTAATTCAAAGGAAATAAATGTGGGATAAACAAAATATTTTTTTTTCCCTCATGTGCTTCAACTATGCCATCTGAAAATGAAAACTAGCTGAAGGCAAGGATTTTATCCTAAAGGACCAAATGATGTGTGTGTTCTCGTGAAAGAGTTACTCAGTACTAGACTTCCTGAGCTTATAGGTTGAACACCCAAGTCCACAATTGGCCCTGGAGTGGCCTGTCTGGCTTTGAGGCAGGCGGTGTGCTGGCGGTGGGGCACACCTCTATAGCTGAGCCTCAGTAGCCTTTCCCTTGGGCAACAGAAAACAACAGAGTTTGACAGTTTGGGAAGTACTGAAATTTGCAATTCAGGGAAGATAATTATTTGCTTAAAGTATTTTATTTTTTTCTTCCCCATACCATCCCTATCATTAGTTGCTTTGTTTTCTATTTCTTGAACTTAGGAGAAGGTTCCTAAAGAGGTAGGAAGCTCATTCAACTAAACCAGTTGCCATCAAGTCAGTTCCAACTCCTGGTGTCAGAGTAGAACTGTGCACTGTAGGATTTTCAGTGACTGATTTTTAAGAAGTAGACCACCAGGCCTTTCTGCCAAGGTGCCGCTGAGTGGGTTTGCCAACCTTTTGGTTAGTAGTTGAGCACTACATCTTTTGTGCCATCAAGGGATTCCTTCATTAACCTTTAAATTAAAAATGGGAAAAGACGAGGCTGAGTTGAAGCCCAGAAATGATAAAATAGCATTCACTGAAATTTGTTTGATCCTTAGTGAGGCCTAATTAAAAACAGAAGTCCAAGTAGATAAAAGTAAAATTTCAAAATTGATTGCCAATGCACCGTTCATAATAGAGGTCATTTTTATTGGTTGTAGGATTATTACTAGAATTTTATAAAAATAACACCTGGTGGTGGGTCCTCTGTGAGTGGCTTTTCCAGAAGGTAAAATGCCATTTCTAGCTGTGTGGTCCTCAGAAAAGTTGTATTGCTGGTGATGAGCCTCTGCTTGAAACCATCTAACACTCTGACAGATTTTGTTGACTGAAAAATTCCTTATCCATTAAACATCAACAAGCTGAGGATTCTATAGCTGACACCTTTTTTCATTTTTACTATTGTGTTTAGTATTTGGATCACAGTGCATACCTGTCCATGGAGCAGACATCAGGAATTAATAGTCAGTGAGACCCGGTGCTATTTTCCTTTTGCCAGCATAAACCCTGTTGTTGTTGTTGTAATGTGCCGTTGAGTTGGACCCGACTCATAGCGACTCCTCCTTGGGTTTCCGAGGCCTATATGAAACTTAATGCTGACTTTATTCATTTCACATATTTTAAGCTGTTGCTAAGAATTTATTGATTTTCTTTTTCCAAAGTCACATTGAGCAAGCCAGCCCAAGTCTGAGAGGACTTCTAAGAGATGTTAGAGAATATATCTTTAAATTGCTTTTTTTATTATCAAATGCTGGAATTTAGAGGATTCCTCGTTTGATACTGTGAATGTAATGTGCATACACATAAAATGTGAGAAAAGCACTGATTAGTCTCTAAGTGAATTATGAAGATGTGCTAAAGGTCAGGAATGTTATGAGTATGGAAAAGGACAAATCCTGTACATAAATACTAATGTATCATCATTATGTGTGTGTGCTGGGACCAAGGCATGATGCAGGGGGGGACGACTTTGTGAGCCCAGAGGAAGTCTGGGTATGGAGGGAGGAGGTTGTGGAGAGAAATAGATAAAGTTTCCCTGGAGATGTTAATTCTTAGGCTAAGTTTTGAAGATTGGGTAGGGACCAGTCATTCACATAGGATGGCATGAGGGTTGGAAAAGAGTGAGGCCATGGTTCAGCAGAGATGAACTTGGAGACCAGGCAGGATGCAAATTGTGAGGCCTTGACTGCATGCTCAAGAACTTGGAGCTCAGTCTGAAGGAAATAGGACCCAGTCACTGACATCACTTAAATAAGGAGTAATGTGATATGATTTTTTTTTCTTTTTAATTATGCAGAGCTGCATCTTAGAAATCTAATATAACAGTGTGGCGGTTGGATTGAAAAGAGGTGGAACTAGAATCAGGGAGACCAGATAGGAATAGGGCAGGTGAGAACTAAAGAAGGCCTATGCAGTGGGGACAGAGAAATAGATCGATATAAGAGGTCTTTGGAGATAACACATAACAGAATTTGATGCCCAGTAACTAGTTGGGTGATGGTAGAGTGTAGACTTCAGTTAGAATTGATTTTGTCAGTGTCGCCACACATACCTAACACAAGATCTTGTACTACAAACAAAATTGTACTATGCACAGAGTGCTTGTGACTTACTGATCAGCTAGATTTGGAAACAGTCCTTTTATAAATTATCTTTAACGATGTTATCCAAGGATCTCCAAGAGAGATTGAGTGGTCTTTCTCTCACACATTATCAAGCTCAGACAGATGAGGCTCATGTTGTATTTATAATGGCTTGCTTAGGGTTTCGAAGCATGGAGGAAAGATGGACTGTGAACGCTAACTCTTTGTGAAGTCTGCATTGTGAAGAAGAAAATTACAAGTTTTTCCTTCCAACTTAATAGCTGTTCCAAAACTGACATTATTTTAAGAAACTTCCTTTTTGAGCAAAGATCCATTACAATAGGATAGCATTTTCTTGGGGTGTAGGACATTGTCAGAATATCTCTGTCAGTGTGAGGATTCAGACCATTGTCAACTCTCTGCAGGAGGATGCTGAGGTGACCAAAGCTTTTGAAGAAGATATAGAGACCCCGCCAACAAGAAACATTCCTTCTCCCGGACGGTTGGACCCAGACACACGGATCCCTGTGATAAACCTAGAAGATGGGACGAGGCTGGTGGGGGAAGATGCTCCTAAAAATAAGGATTTAGTTGAGTGGCTTAAGCTGCATCCTACTTACACTGTTGATATGCCAAGTTATGTACCAGTAAGTATCTCAGAGTTTGGAGTTGGAAGGGATCCTCATAGGCAGTTCAGTTTCCTCTCCCACACGACATCAACATCCCTGACAGTGGTCCCTCTGTCATTTACTTGAACCTTGAACAGTTTTTCATCATTGCCATCCAATTAATACTGACTCATAGTGACCCTGTCTGACAGAGTAGAACTGTCCTCATTGGGTTTTCTGGGCTGTAATCTTTCAGCAGATTGCAAAGTCTTTTCTCCCACAGAGCTGTGGGTGGGTTCCAACTGCCAGTCTTTGAGTTAGCAGCTGAATGATTAACCATTATGCCACCAGGGCTCCTTCTCCTCTACACTGGAGAGACTAGATTCAAGAGTGTCCTAGTAAGGGGCAGTCGTAGAGTTATCCAAAGATGGTGCATCTACTTACTCTTCTTCCACCAAACAAATGTGGGTTCTTCAGGTATTCTTCATATGACCTGACTTTCGTGTGGCCTCATTATTAGGATAACAACCTAGAATGTAACTAGTCTCTAGACAAGGTCTGACCAGCACAAAGGCCTATGAAGCTGTTGCCTCCTGAGATATGACCAATTAGTGCAGCCCAAGATTTTATTAGCTTCTTTTAAAGCAACTAAATAACACTTGTGCTTTATATTAAACATCTCCCAGTTAGCATCTCCAGATGATTTTGTCAGATACACTGTTTGCTAGCTAGCAAAACAAACCTTTTTTGTTGTTGTTTTTTTAATTGTGATTTGGGTGAAGATTTACAGAGCAAATTCACTTTCCATACAGCAGTTCACATATACTTTGTCTCATGTCATTGACCACACTTTACCAC
>NW_006921647.1:4203290-4233700 GCF_000298275.1 Orycteropus afer afer | reverse complement strand
GTCCATCCCTCCATACTCTCCTGCCCCCTGAGCTGTCTCCCTGTGCATAAGCAGCCCTTCTTTCTCCCATGATTGTTCTCTCCAAGGCATGTATCTACTTGAGGTAAATGGCAAAACAAACCTTTTTTGTCCTGTGCTTGTGATTGATTTTTAAAACTTGAATGTGGGATTTTACATTTTATTTTCAATAAAATGTTCAATGAGATGTTCTTGCCTATGTGAATGCCCCCTCAGGCACAGATGCCCTTATCTCTTGTGTTAGTTCTCCTCATATGCAGTTTTGTGTTGTCAGATGTCATGTCATCTCTGTGTTCATTTAAGCCACTGACTAGAAGTTAGTAAATACATGATAGAAAATGGCCTTTAACCATATCATGGTTAAACATTAGAAGAAAAAACCTGCAGTGTAGTTATCGATAGAGAGAAAAGCAGATTTTCACCTTCTGTGTGCGTTTCGTTCCTTCATGCATGGAGAAGGGAGGCAAGGAGAATAGTTTTTCCTTTCAAAGAAAAGTAAGATTTCTAATAATTAAAGAGTCTTGGAACTTCCATAGTAATTGAAAATGACTTGACTGTTCTCTGTGTCTTTTATATAGGAAAGAATATGTACTAAATAGACTTTTTTTTTTTCCCCGCGCCCCCACAGAAGAATGCGGATGTGCTGTTTTCCTCGTTTCAGAAACCGAAACAGAAACGACATAGATGTCGGAACCCTAACAAATTGGATATAAACACTTTGACGGGAGAAGAAAGGGTGCCTGTTGTCAATAAACGAAATGGAAAAAAGGTGAAATATTGGAAAAGGGAATTGACCTCTGTGTTCTTTCTTAACCTAAAAGGATGTGTTTTCACCTATAATTTTATGGAAAAAGAATCATGTTTCTTCTAAAATCTATCTATCTCAAAAATAATTTTCATTTATTTTATTATCGTTTTTCAAATACTTCTCCCCAGATGGGTGGAGCAATGGCCCCTCCAATGAAGGATTTACCCAGGTGGCTAGAAGAAAATCCTGAATTTGCAGTTGCCCCAGATTGGACTGATATAGTTAAGCAATCTGTAAGTATGCTCTCCACATTTCTATAAGAAAAGTGTCTGCACAAGACTTTTCCTGAATTTTTCCTTATTTTCCATTGCCCATTAATTGATCAGTTTTAATGAGTCTTAGCTTCAGAGAATTGACAGTAATACACCATCCTCATACATCATCATTTCACGTATCAGTGTACCCTCAGTCCAAAGTGGATTATTAGCAGGACTCTGTAACACATCCGTTCGTAGTGTTGGAGGTGGGCTTAAGCACAGGGAAGAGTGCCCCAGATAAGCCAACTCATCCCTTCTGTGGAATGGGGTTTATGATGCTGGAGATCATCAAGATTGCTAATTGTGATTTCTGATTTTAAAGCAAGTAAAACATACAACAATTTTGCCTAAAAGTTTTTTTTCATTAATTAGTTTTCTTTTTAAAATTAATTTGTTGATGGTGGACTAATTTCTTTTTCATTTGTATAAACTACCATACAAGTGCAGTTGGCTTGTTTTACTTTTGGTATACAGTTATTTGAATTTTGACACCTGTATAGATTCATGAACAGCCCCATGATCAGAGTACAGTATAGTTCCATTACCCCATAACTTCTCTTATGCTGTCCCTTATTGTCACCCCACCCCCACTTCTAACCCCTGGCAACCTCTGGTCTGTTCTCCCTCCCTAACCTTTTGTCTTTTTGAGGCTGTCATACAAATGGAAGCATAAAGTATATAATTTTTTGAGACAGCTTCTTTAATTCATTCTCGTGACATCTTTGACATTGATCCAAGTTGTATATATCAACAGTTTTGTTCCTTTTTGTTGCTAGATATCCATCACAGGAATATACCATAGTTTGTTTATCCATTCTACCACTGGAAGACATTTGGGTTGTTTCCAGATTGTGGTAATTGGAAATAAATACTGATGCACAGGTTTTACCAGCCACTCCTTGGAAGGAAGGTTGGGCAACCTACTTCCGTAGTTATACTGCCTTAGAAACCCAGGAAGGGGTTGTCATGAATTGGATCTGACTCGATGGCAGTGAGTTTGGTTTTCTTTGGGTTGCACAGGTTTTTGTGTGAACATAAGTTTTCATTTCTCTAGGATAGCTACTAAAGTAAAATTTTAGTTAATTAAATTTTCTGTATCAGTTACTGTCTGGTGCATTATTTCTCAAGTTAATCATGGATACGGATAACTTGACATTTGCCTCTCACAATAGTCTTTAACAAGTTCTGGGGGGATTCAGCATAATTCAGTGAGCTAATGTAATACTAAAAATCAGAATTTTCATTTTCATGAGTTTTATCAATGAGGTTTTTAGACTGGAAATGCTTATGTATTTCCATTTGGAATGCCAGTTTTTAGTCCATCACAAAGGCCCATATCAAAATTTTACTTTCATGACCACTTAGGCAAGGAGCTCTGGTGGCATAGTGGATAAGGCATTTGATGCTAGCCAGAAGGTCAGCAGTTCAAACCCACCAGCCACTCTGTGGAAGGAAGGCTGGACAATCTACTTCCATAAAGATTTACAGCCTCCGAAACCCAGTGGCGGTGGTGTGGGGGAGGTTGTTGTGAGTCGGAAATGACTCAATGGCAGTGAGTTTGGCTTTGGTTTTTGGACCACTTGGGGAAATGGATACGTGATTTACCCAAAGAAACAAAGATATTTTAAATTTTAGGTATCTTTAAACTCTCCTAGTATAGGAGTAAGGAGCTCTGGTGGCGTAGAGCCTAAGGCGTTTGACTGCTAACCAGAAGGCTGGCGATTCAAACCCACCAAGAAGAAGGGGCAGTCCACTTCTGTAAAGATTTACCACCTGGGAAACCCAGTGGAGGTAACTGTGAGTTGAAATCTACTCAAGGGCAGTGAGTTTGGTTTTTTGGTTTAGTATGTTGTTGTTATGTGCCGTTGAGTTGGACCCAACTCATAGCGATCCCTCCTTCAGTTTCCGAGATGGTATCACTACGGAAGTAGATTGCCCAGCCTTCCTTCCGAGGAGTGAACGATGGGTTTGAACTGCCAGCCTTCTGGTTAGCAGTCAAGTGCCTTAGGCACTACGCTACCCTGGTTTAGTATAGGAGTGCCCTTATGGTAGAGCTCGGGTGCTAACTGGAAAGACACTGGATCCACTCCAGGGGAGTAAAGATTTACAGCCTTGAAAACCCTATGGGGCAGTTCTGCTCTGAGTCAGAATCACCTGGACAGCAATGGTTTTGTTTTGTTTTGTTGGAGAATAGGAGTCCCTGGGTGGTACAAATAAGTAAGTGCCGGACTACTAGCTGTAGGTCAGCTGTTCAGACCTGCCCAGAGGCATCTTAGAGGAAAGGTGTGGCAATCTGCTTCTGGGCTGCTATTGCCACAGACTGGTAGCCCTCCAATCCTATGGGGCATTTGTTCTTACGTACACAGAGATGCTGCTGTAAGTCTGAATCCAATGGCAACTAACAACAGTTTTGGTATTGAGTCATGGTCTACATAAATCACAGGTGTAAACTTAAATTTGCATGAGCATCTTTAATACTGTTGTTGGCTTCCCCTTCCCCCAGGGCTTTGTTCCGGAGTCCATGTTTGACCGTCTTCTCACTGGCCCAGTGGTGCGGGGAGAGGGAGCAAGCAGAAGAGGAAGGCGGCCGAAAAGTGAGATCGCCAGAGCGGCCGCAGCCGCCGCTGCTGTGGCCTCCACGTCAGGCATCAACCCTCTGCTGGTGAACAGTCTGTTCGCTGGAATGGACCTAACCAGCCTCCAGAACCTCCAGAGCCTACAGTCTCTCCAGCTGGCAGGGCTCATGGGCTTCCCTCCAGGACTGGCAACAGCTGCAGCGGCCGGAGGTGACTCCAAGAACCCGGCGGCCGTGCTACCGCTGATGCTGCCAGGGATGGCGGGCCTGCCCGGTGTGTTCGGGCTCAGTGGGCTGCTCAACGCCCCACTGTCCGCTGCTGCAGGGAACGCCACTGCAGGGAACGCTGCCCCCAGCTCTGGTCTGGGGGACCCGGAGGACGGCACTACAAAAGCGGAAGAGAAAAGCAATGAGAATGAAGACGAGAACAAAGACTCCGAGAAAAGCACAGATGCTGTTTTGGCTACTGACTCTGCGAATGGATCTGTTGGTGCTGCTACTGCCACGACCGGGTTGCCCTCCAACCCGCTGGCCTTCAACCCTTTCCTCCTGTCCACCATGGCCCCCGGCCTCTTCTACCCGTCCATGTTTCTACCTCCAGGCCTGGGAGGGTTGACACTGCCTGGGTTCCCCGCGCTGGCAGGACTGCAGAATGCTGTGGGCTCCAGCGAGGACAAGCCTGCCGACAAGGCTGAGGGGGCGTCCTTCAAAGATGAGGAGACCCTGGAAGGCAGTGATGCCGAGGAGAGCCTGGATAAAACCGCCGAGTCCTCGGTCTTAGAAGATGAAATAGCACAGGGTGAAGAGCTAGACTCACTCGATGGGGGGGATGAAATAGAAAACAATGAAAATGATGAATAACCAGTACCAGTTCCAGTTAAAGTGTTTAAAACTTTTGACAAGTGGTAGTCCTACTGTTTACACTCACAGTTAATGTTCATACCTAGTTTTATAAGCTGTTCTGTAACATAGTGTAGCAAAAAAAGAAGTCCAAGTCATGTTATACAGGTGTGTCAAAAGGTATCTTGGTCATTAAGTATTGTGCAGTGCATTATTTATTATCCCTAGGAGAGATGAAATTTGAGAGGTGATCATGTCTTTTTAAGGAAACTTACATAATGCTCTGCTTTTTTTTTTTTTTTTTTTTTCTCCTTTTGGTACCATTGGTATTATAATAAAAGAGCAATTTGTAATTGAGTAGCACTGATAGAAGGAAGTGCTGCTTAAAGGAAGTATGAAGTTATATATTTAATTTTTCTAATTTTAATTTTTTTTTTTTTTTGCTGTGAAGGTCAAGATGAAATTTACCATACATATCATACTTACTCATGTTTTTCCTTTTTAACTGTATGGGGGTTCCCACACTTGCTCATACACACACATACATACACTCTGACAATCTCCACCTTAGTGTGAATGTCTCTGTCCCGAGACACAGCAATAATAAGGCAGCTGTTGAATGTGAAGGGTCCCTTTGGAAATTAACCTACTGGGAGGGTTCTTGCCAGATAGAACTACAGTTCCATTGTCTCGTGATATTGTAATGCACTGGTATAAACAAATAGATAAGTAAATAAAGAGTGAGAGAAGAGAGAATCAGGTACCTTTTTTAAATTAAAGGACTTTGTTACTTTAGCCACAAAGCTAAACAGCATTACCTCAGCTCTAAACTAGCCTTGAAGTTTACAGACATGACTTTGTAAATGTATTGTTTTTTCTTTGTTGTGATGTCCTTTTTTTTCTTTGAAAACTGCTATCATGTAAGATAAAATGTAAATTGCTGCCAACTGTAGTAATGATGCTTTTAATAAAAGTGACCCATGATATGCAGAGATGTAATTATAGAATGTAGTATATAGGGGAACTGGTGTTCACTCTATTTTTTGTATTCGCAATAGATGCAAATACAGTATTCTGGCTTTTGTACAGTTTCTTGAAACATCCTCTTATACTAGATTAGCTGTTAGTAATACTGTAAATGGATTGTCCTCAAAACCAGACAGGAAGAAAAACCTTGAATTACCTTCACAGAATTCCACTCCAGATATCTCAACAGAGAAGCACACAAAAACCTCCCATTTCTCCCTCAAAAGGGCATCTGAGACTGAGAATACTTACAAATGTGTGTAGCATGTGATAATGTGGTGTACACTAAAGAACAAAAGGGCAAAAGAAAAATGAGGCTTTAATAGGCACAATATCTAGGTCATTTATCCTTGGTTAATGGGTAGAAAAACACAATGCCGTAGTGTCAGCAAGGGACACAAAGGCGCCTGGTGTCCTGCAGACCAGAGCTTGATGCCAGAAACCAGTGTGTGGAAAAACCCACGTGGGATTCAAGCAGACCCCTTCAGCACACATGCACACACACACACATACTCAGTCTGAGCTCAAGAGCTACTGATCTGTGGACAGTGTAAGACTTGATATTCAAGATAAAGTATTATTTGCGATCTGCTGTTTTCACCTTTTTAAGTCACCTGAACAAACACAAAACCATGTTTCCCTCCAGATATAAAAGGAAGAGGAAGGAGGTAGACAAAGTTGTGTTTGTGGCCTCACTCATTACCCTCCCCACAGTATGCACACATAATCTTTCCCCCTTGCCCTCCATGTGTTACAAGACAGATCATCCAAATTCCTTTTGAACAAAGAGATTTAGTTCATTCACACCCCAAGTTAAAAATACACCCATGATCCTGGAGGAGGAACCACTTGAAACCACCTATAGATTCTATGATTATTCATCAACAACAGCATCATGATCATTACTCTGTCTTGAAAGTTACTTATTTAATGGGTAGTATGCACTGGGGAAAGTGCCTTTAAGAATACCTTCTGAAAAGGAATTCTTTGAACAGGAAAATATGACTAGCTCTACAAGAAGTGTAAGGAATTTAAATAACTGAAAAAATTTTTTAGCCTTAAAATAACTTTAGGTAAGGTAAGTATGTATAATACAATGAGTCATAAGAGAGTCTTTTTCTAATTCCTTGTGGCATTGAAAGTTTGTTCCTGTGGCCTCTGCATGTAGTGCGTGATGGTATGACTTGTCCTTGTTACAGTGTGATATTCAGGATCCTGGGGACATTTGGAAGGGGCTGTCTCTGCGTCATCCAGGATTTACCTGTTAACACTGCTTTAAAGTGATTCAGACTTCCATATTGGAAGACATGGGTTTTTTTCTTCTAATAGAGTTCTTGATGTTAGATTTCAAATCTACCTAAGTAAGAAATACTTAAAATTCAGTCTTACAATAACTAGCATTTATTGTAGGCTCAGTATAAATGAAGCACTGAGACAGTGAGTGCTTTCTGGGCATTGTTTACTTCAAGAGAAGTGTTCTTCCATGAGGAAAGAGCAAGGAAGTTCTTTGTGCAACCTACTGGGTGGCCGGCAGTAGGTGCAGGAGCTGGATTTGAACCCAGGCAACATGACAGTTTCCTCACTGAGCTGCACATTTATGTCTCTGAAAGAAAATTATGTAGTGATAATGAAAAGTGCTTAGGAGCTCTGTGGTGTACTACTGCCTATGGCATTTGACTGCTAACCAGAAGGCTGGTGGTTCAAACCCACCAGCCACTCCTTGGAAGGAAGACTAGGCAATCTACTTCTGTAGATAGAGTGCCTCAGAAACCCAAGGAGGGGTGGCTATGATTCAGAACTGACTCAACGGCAGTGAGTATGAAAAGTGCTTGGTTCTGTATTTTTACATTTTCTCCCTCTGTTACTCCTCCATAACAGGGCTTAAGTTGGAATTTCTGAATGAAAAGAAATCTATATGAATGAGAAACCCTGGTAGCACAGTGATTAAGTGCTCAGCTACTAACCAAAAGGTCAGCAGTTTGAACCTATTAGCTGCTCTGCAGGAGAAAAATGTGGTAATCTTCTTCTATACATATTTACAGTCTTTGAAACTATGAGGCAGTTCTATTCTGTCCTACAGGGTCACTGTGAGTCGAAATCTAAGACAGTGGGTTTTTATATGAATTGGATCCTGGAACAGTAGGAGATATGACTAAGAAAACTTGAGTCCCAGTTACTTTGATTTAAATTTGAGTTTATTTTGCCATATGAGTATTTCTATGTTATAAAGAAATTTAGACTTTGAAAAAGGATCAACTTTTACAAATAAGTCACAAGTTAACATTGCAAACCTAGTATTTGAATCCAGATTTGTCTCAACAGAAAGCCCAGGTTTTTAACCACTCTTAATATGATTTCATTAATACCTCCAAATACTTACTGGGTGCTGTGTGCAAGATGTTGTCCTAGTACTGGCAATATGGCAATGAAAACAAAACAGACTAGGTTCCTGCTGTCAAGGAGCTTACATTCTAGTAGAGACAGACAACAGAAAAAGTACATACCAACTGTAGAGCTATGAAGACTGTTACAGTGTTAGGAGGGCCAGTGAAGAGATCTCGGAGGTGACAAGTGAGCTCACACATGAGAAGTAGTAGACAGATGTGGTTGAAAAATGTTCTAGGCAAAGGGAAATGAAAATGCAAAGACCCTGGATTGGGAAAGAGCTTGAAAGAGCAACATGCCCCCCACCAAAGATAAAAAGCCCATCTAAGGCAGTCAGTATAGCAGAAGGTGGTAGAAGAGATGGAAGATCAAGGCTGGATTATTCAAGTGACTGACTGGAGGGTCCTGATGGAGGGTTTGGATTTCATTCTAAGTGCCAGCGAAAGCTGTTGGAAGGCTTTATGCAGGAATGGGATGCTATCAGAGTCATGGTTTTAAAAGATACAACCAGAATGCTTCTAAGACATGAAAATGATGAGATTTCAACTCACTCACTTTGGACATGTCAGGAGAGACCAGTTGCAAGAAAAGGACATCATGGCTGGTAAAGTAGAAGGTCACTGAAAAGGAGACCCTCAATGAGATGGATTGACACAGTAGCCACAATGGACTCAAACACAGCGACTGTGAAGATGGCAAAGGACTGGCTAACGTTTCATTATCCGTAAGGTTGCTGTGAGCTGGAGGCTTCTCCACATGGCAGCTAATAATAACATGGCTGCAATGTGAAAAATGGGTTGTAAAGGGGAATGGAGTTGGGAAACTGCTGTGGTAGCCTGAGATTAAGGTGATGGTAGTAAGGGAGAGCAGAAGCAGGACATGGATTGAGGATATATTTTACAGAGAGAACCAGTTGTCATGAGCAGAATTGTGCTCCACAGAGTTTTCAGTGGCTGAGTTTTGGAAATAGAACACCAGGCCTTCTTCCGAGGCACCTCTGGGTGAACTTCAACCTCTCACTTTTTGGTCAGCAGCAGAGGAGGCTAACCATGTGTATCGCCCAGGGACTCCTTTAAAGACACAGAATTTTCAACGTTAGGTGAATCATTTGAATGAATTTTTCAGGATTGTTGTGTGCTGTGAGTTGACTCAAAGTCATAGCCACTCTATGGGACAGAACAGGACTGTCTATTCACAGAGTTCCCTAGGCTGTAATCTTTAAGGGAGCAGATTGCCAGCTCTTTTCTCCCATGGAGCAGCTGGTGGGTTTGAACCACCGACATTTGGGTTAGCAACCAAGTACTTAACCATTGTGCCACCAGGACTCCTTCAGGATTACTCCTACTGAAATAGATCCAAAGGTAAAACCAACAGATAAAGGTACTTACTGTACTTTAAAGAAACAAACAATCCATGATGGGTACTATCAGCAACAGATAACAGGAACATATTTTTTCCTCATACACTTACTCCTCCCTTATCAATTATCTCATATGGCCCTATCCTCAGTGGTTTGGCAGTTATGTAATGATGTAATTTGGTAGTTAAGTAATGATGTAGTCGTTCTCCATCTTGTGGTCTGATGTGCTTATCTTCCATTTTCAAATAACACCAATTTTTACAAAGTGACATGGTCTTTGGAACATAATCATGTCAATAGGTGAGGAATTCAAACTCACTGCCATTGAGTCAGATCCAATTCATAGCAAGCCCTCCTTGGGTTTCTGAGGTGGTGTCACTATGGAGGTAGATTGCCCAATCTTCCTTCAGAGGAGTGGCTGGTGGGTTTGAACCACCAGACTTCTGGTTAGCAGTCAATGCCTTAGGCACTACACCACCAGAGCTACTAATAGGTGAGGAATGGGCGTATATTTTATTCAACTTGGCTCTCTGATGAGCAATTTTATACACCCACTCCTCACTAATTAACATCGTTAGGTTCCAGAAACCAGGTTATTATGCTAAAATGAGCATTATACAAAAATGGAAGATGACTACAACATTATGTAACTGCCAAATTACATCATTACATAACTGCCAAACCACTGAGAAACACAGCCCACCCAAGTTAACAAATAATCTTAAGCATTACGGCCATGCTTCTCATCTCAGCATTTGCTACTGTCAGAAATATGTTGTTAATGTGCAAAATAGTTGGAGAGTAGATTTTTTATTATTGTCATAAATGCAAAATACTGGATAATGAGATAGTTGATAAGTAAGGAATAGGTGTATTAGCACTGATAAGATTACAGTTTTTGAGACAAAGTAATCCATATTTGGCAAAAATAGATGGTCTTCTGGAATATTTCATTTAATGCAAGACTCCAGTGAAAAGTGTGTCATTTTAATTTAGGGGAGGAGGGACTCATCCAATTTTGAGATTTTTTCATCGACATTAGGATGGTGATTTTCAAAATGTTTTGGACTCTCAGTCATTCAGCTTTTCTGTTGCTCCCATTCTCATTTCTCATTCATGAACCTCCAAACCAAAATTTAAAACCTTATGTATGTGTGGGCAGTGCAGCTCCACCATCCTGATGGGTCTCTGGGTCTATAGGTCTTATATTGAATCTACCAACACAGATTTAAATATTAATTTGGATCTCTTTAACTGATGAATGTTTACCATGTAATTTAAATGATACTGAAGAAAAGGATAATTACAATTAAATTTTCAAATATTCTTACATTTGACATTGTTATCTTCAGAATGGTTTACTCTTATAATTTGTTTAGCTCTCAACACCTGGCAAAATTTTCATCAGTTCCACAGTTGGAAGAATTCCATATTCAGTTGTTTGCAGACATGTTACTGAAATTCAGTGCTGCCCCTCTCCAGTAGTTTCCTTCCTATGAGCCTTCTCACAACTAAATACCCAAATACTCCTGACTGAGCTGTGAGATAAATCTGTCATGGTGAATTTTGAGTTGTAGTTGAAGGACAGCATAATAGCAGCTTTTGAATGTATAGTAAATAACAGCACTAGTCAAAATATTGTTGAGGAATCACTTTATACTCTAGGTGGCTTCCTCCATTGTACCTCCCTCCTCTCCATTTTGAACTTAAACTTGATTTCAAAATTACAAATGAGAGGAACCCGATCCTTTTCTGTGATGGGAACCAGGTACTGTGGAGGCTTAACATCCTCTGCAATCCAAAACCATCTCATAATTTTCAGCCTCAGTTTAAGAGCCTTCAACTTCAGTGTAGGTTGAATGACTGAAACCTAAGCAGGCAGTACATAAATAATGAGGGTACACAGTACGTTTTAGAAGAGAAAACTCATACTGTCCAACATGTCTCACCATGTTTCCCCAGGAGTCAGGAAGCTCTTAACATTTTGGAATTCAGCATTTTGTTTGTTAATAGGCACTTGTGAGTTAATCCACACCACACCCCAATGAGTTACGTCAGTGTTCCTGCCGCCACCCCTTTGCCTGGTGAGGCAGGGTCACTTGCCCAAGGCCACATTGTAAGACTAGTGGAGAGAACTAAAATTGAGCCTTCTTCAGATTAAGCTGGGTCTAGCTTTGGACTATTTACTTCAAATAAAAACCTGCTATTCACATTCATTCAGATCTAAAATCTTAAAAAAAAAAAAAACCCTAGAATAAGCTACAGACTGTTTTAATAAGAAGTGATGATATGATCTGAAGAAGAACAAATCAAAGATCCAAAGTCTCATGTCACAAAACAAAAAGTCGTGTAAAGACATCTGAAAGATATTCAAGTTTTGTCTTGTTTTTTCATTTTTTTTCCCCCATTAAATCAGGTTTTCATCCAGCTGATTTTAAGATATAACCTGTGCAACTGATGGTCTAAATATTTTTGCACATTATCAGTATTCTCTGGGATTTCTGGATAAGGAGTCTTGCCCTTTTGTTACTGACACTTCCTTCTCTTAGGATAGTCCTGGAAGGCAGCTCCAGCTTGTGGAAATTTAGATGGCAAGGTTTGGCCCCCATAGTCCCTCTGTGGATGGGAAGTAGTCCCAGCAGAATGGAGCTGTCGCCTTCTCTCTCCACCCACAGGATTTTTCTGGGCCATTGTAGCACTCAAAGCAGATTTGCATATCTGTAGCTGCAGAGCTAATGTTCTCTCACTAGGCTCAGGGGGCCCTGCAAGGCAACTCCATGATCCTTTCCATCTCATTGTAAGAGTTCGCTGAAAATGGGAGGTGGCCATTGTGTCTGAGTGTGGAGCATTGTTCCTCCCAGACGAAGCTGGCCTGTTTCTCAGCTCCACGGTTTCTGCTCCTTCAGCCATGGCTGGCTTCTGAGGAGCAGCTGGGCAGACTGAATAGCCTGGAGTGTTACATGGAACCATTTAAAAATCTCCTTTTCTCCCTTACTCCCCAAAATGTAAATGTACAAAGTTACAAACCCTAAACCTCCTTTTGTTTAGAGTCCCATTTTGTATTGGACTCCTGTGTTCTAGGATAAAATAGGCTCTTGGCTCTGCCCCTTACCCCAAGCCTAATCCTTTGGTGGTGGAAGGAAGAGAAAGCAATTAAAGCTGAGTATGTTCCTTTATACTTCAACTGAAAAACTGTCTATTGATAGGGGGTGTTTGGATATCGGGGGGCCTGGGTGGCAGTAAGCAGTTTGTGATATGGTGTGAATCTAATGGTGATGGTTCAAATCCACCCAGTGACACCACAAAAGAAACCTGGTGAACTGCTTCTGTAAAGATTACAGTCAAGAAAACCCTATGGAACTCAGCTCTACTCTGGGATTGCCATAAACTGGAGTCAACTCAAGAGTAATGAGTTTGGTTTTTTGAGAGTTATGGGTATCAATTATTTTTTTACATAAAGATCATCCTGTTGGGGATACTCATTGCAACAATCTGAATACACTCACTCCTCACTTGTTGATATGATTAGGTTCTAAAGACAAGGTCATTATGCAAAAATTTACATGTGGAAATGGCTGTGATAGTTAAGGTCATGTGTCAACTTGGCTGGGCCATGATTCTAAGTGGTTTGGCAGTTATGATGTAGTTATTATCTCCCATGATGAGATCTGATATAATGCAATGATCTCCATGATGAGATCTGCTATGAGCAATCAATCTGTTGAAAGGGAGTTTCCTTCAAAGTGTGCCCTGCTTCTAATGTATATGGAAAAGCTTTGGGAAAGGGCTCTGACTTTTTGCTGGAGATCTTGCATGTAGCTCATTACCATCTGAACTTGAACCAGTGGCCTGCTGTATTGCCTGGTGATCTTGAGATTGTTGTCTTTGCTGCGTGTGAACCAGCAGCCTGCCATCTTACCTGCTGATCTTAGATTTGTCAGCCTCCAAAGCCAGTAGACTGCTGTATTGCTTGCTGATCTTGGCTTCATCAGCCCCTACAAATGTGCGAGTCAAGAGAAGTCTTTTGCTTGATGCTTGATCCAAGGACTTGGGACTCGCCAGCCTCTGCAACTGCATGAGCCATTTTCTTGAAATAAATCTCTCTCTCTCTCTCATTCTCTCTCTCTCTCTATGTATACACATATATAAGCTTCACTAGTTTTATGTCTCTAAAGAACCCAGCCTAAGACAATGGCCCAGGTTAGGTGAAAAAGTTCCAGAAGATGAGCCCCTCAGGTTGGAGGGCACTCAAAATACACTGGGAAAGAGCTGCCTCATCAGAGTGCAAATGACCTTAATGATATGGATAAAGTAGAGCTTACAGGACCTCCATTTGCTGACATGCCACAACTCAAAATGAGAAGAAACAGCCACAAACATCCATTAATAATCAGAACATGGAATGTATGAAGTATGAATCTAGGAAAATTGGAAGTTGTCAAAAATGAAATGGAACACAGAAAGATTGATATCCTAGGCATTAGTGAGCTGAAATGGACCGATTTTGGCCATTTTGAATCAGACAACCATATGATCTACTATGCCAGGAATGACAAATTGAAGAGGAATGGAGTGGCATTCATCATCATAAAGAATGTTTCAAGATCTATCCTGAAGTACAATGCTGTCAGTGATAGGATAATATCCATACACCTACAAGGAAGGCCACTTAATACCACTATTATTCAAATTTACACATCAACCACCAAAGGTAAAGACAAGGAAGTTGAAGACTTTTGTCAACTTCTGCAGTCTGGAATGGACTGAACATGCAATCAAGATGTGCTGATTATCACTGGTGATTGGAATGCAAAAGTTGGAAACAAAGAAGAATTACCGGTAGTTGGAAAATTTGCCTTGGTGATAGAAATAACACTGGAGATCACATGATAGAATTTTACAAGACCAATGACTTATTCATTGCAAATACCTTTTTTCAACAACACAAATGATGTCTATATGCATGGGCTTCACCAAATGGATGACATAGGAATCAGATTGACTACATCTGTGGCAAGAGGTGATGGAAAAACTCATCTTCAGCCAAAACAAGGCCAGGAGCTGATTGTGGAACAGACCATCAATTGCTCATATGCAAATTCAAGTTGAAGTTGAAGACAATTAAAACAAGTCCACGAGAGCCAACATATGCCTTGAATATATCCCTCCTGAATTTAGAGACCATCTAAAGAGTAGATTTGATGCACTGAACACCAATGACCAAAAACCAGATGAATTGTGGAACAACATCAAGAATATCATCCATGAAGAAAGCAAATGGTCATTAAAAAAACAAGAGAGGAAGAAAAGACCAAAATGGATGTCAGAGGACACTTTCAAACTTGCCCTTGAGCAGAGAGTAGCTACAGCAAATGGAAGAAATGACAAGATAAAAGAGCTGAACAGAAGATTTCAAAGAGCAGCTCGAGAAGACAAAGTCAATTATTATAATGAAATGTGCAAAGACCTGGAGTTAGAAAGCCAAAAGGGAAGAAGACACTTAGCTTTTCTAAAGCTGAAATAATGGAGGAAAAAATTTAAGCCTCAAGTTGCAATATTGAGATTCTATGGACAAAATATTGAATGATTCAGAAAACATCAAAAGAAGATGGAAGGAATACACAGTCAGTGTACCAAACAGAATTGGTCAATGTTCATCTATTTCAAGAAGTGATATATGATACAGAACCAATGATATTGAAGGAAGATCTCAAAGCTGCACTGAGGGAAGTGGCAAAAAACAAGGCTCTGGGAATTGATGGAATACCCATTGAGATGTTTCAACAAATGGATGCTGCGCTGGAGACACTAACTCGACTATGCTAAGCAACTTGGAAGATGGCTGCCTGGCCAACTGACTGGAAGAGATCCATATTTGTACCCATTCCAAAGAAAGGTAATCCCACAGAATGTGGAAATTATTGAACAATATCATTAATATCACATGCAAGTAAAATCTTACTGAAGATAATTCTAAAATGGTTGCAGTAGTATATTGACAGAGAACTTCCAGAAATGCAAGCTGGATTCAGAAGAGGACATGGAATGGGGGATAGCATTGCTGATGTCAGCTGGATCTTGGCTCAAAGCCAAGAATACCAGAAAGATGTTTACTTGTGTTTTATTGACTATGCAAAAGCATTCAATTGTGTGGATCATAACAAATTATAGATAACATTGAGAAGAATAGGAATTTGAGAACACGTAATTGTGCTCATGAGGAACCTGTACATAGACCAGGAGGCTGTCGTTCAAACAGGACAAGGGGGCACTGCCTGGTTTAAATCAAGAAGCGAGTGCATCAGGGTTGTATCCTTTCACCATACTTATTCAATCTGTATGCTGAGTAAATAATTTGAGAAGCTGGAGTACATGAAGTGGCATCAGGATTAGAGGAAGAGTCATTAACAACCTGTGATACACAGACAACACAACTTTGCTGAAAGTGAGGATGACTTAAAGCACTTACTGATGAAGATAGAAGACTACAGTCTGCAGTATGGATTACACCTCAATACAAAGAAAACAAAAATCCTCACAACTGTATCATTAAGCAGCATCACGATAAATGGAGAAAAGATTGAAGTTGTCAAAGACTTCATATTAGTTGGTTCTACAATCAACCCCAATGGAAGCAGTAGCGAAGATATCAGATGATGTATGACACTGGGCAAATTGTCTGCATAGGACCTCTTTCAAGTACTGAAGAACAAAGATATCTCCTTGAAGACTAAGATGCGCCTGACACAAGCCATGGGGTTTTCAGTTGCCTCATATGCATGTGAGAGATTAACAATGAATAAGGAAGACCAAAGAAGAGTCGATGCTTTTGAGTTGTGGTGTTGGAGAAGAATGTTGAAAGTTTCATAGACTGACAGAAAAACTACCAAATTGTCCTGGAAGAGGTGCAGCCAGAATGCTTCTTGGAAGTAACAATGGCCAGACTTCATCTCACCTACTTTGGTCATGTTGTAAGAAGGGACTACTTCCTGGAGAAGGATATCACGCTTGGTAAAGTGGAGAGTCAACGAAAAAGGGAAGGCCTCAACAAGATGGACTGACACAATGGCTTCAACGATGCGCTCGGGTATAGCAGGGATCGTGGAGCTGGCACAGGACTGGGCAGTGTTTTATTCAGGTGTACATAGGGTTGCTATGAGTCAGAGATGATTCAATGGCACCTAAAAACAACAACAGTTGATACATAACGTTAATCATCACAGCCAATGTTACTCTTGCCTAGCCAGATATACGTCGTTAATGTGAAAGATAGTTGGATAGTAAAATTTTCACTATTGTAAATGCAAAATGTCAGACGATGAGATTTTCAATAAGGGAAGAGAAAGTGAACTGCTTTATGATGTCAAGGAAATAAACTTTTTGTTTTTATTTGTGTGTGTGTGTGTGTGTGGCTTGAGGGCAGGCCAAATAAGCAAAACAAAACTGGCCTGTGAAAGATGTAGAGGGATTAGGAGACCAAAGTGTAAAATGTTTTGGAGAAGAAAATCAATGCTGGAAATTAATTTGCTATTTCCCCTTGTATTTGGAGCTCCAATGACTAAATGGCCAAAAGCTCATCTGCAGTTGACATGTTTCAAAGAGTCTTGTGCTTACTCCTATAAGTATGCTGTGTTTATCAACAAGCTCACCCAAAAAACTTGACGATCTTAGGTTGTAGTATTGCAGAACATCAACATGTAAAAGAGGAAAGAGCATGGATAATAGAACTGACTCTGATGCCAGGCTGGAAATGTGCAGTTTAAAGTGCATGTTTATGTGGCATATTTAACCTTACTATATTCCTTCTCCCTACCCTCAAGGGGACACTGAAATGCCACAATAGCTTGAGGTTGTAGTCAGATTTACTGTCTTAATAGCTGTTACAGGTACAAATTGTCCTAACCAGTTGACTGTGAATGGTGGCTATGTGTACTGAATAATTAAATACAAGGTACTGAGCTGTAGACTCTGGAGAGGGTATGTCAAGTGATTGGTGGTCCTTGCCCCTCTTTAAACTTTGTTCTGTGCACCTGACAACCTCATCCAGAGCAGGAAAGGCTTAAACTAATCTTATTTTGTTTTAAGGAGAGGTCATCTAGGCAAAGTGAACATTTTTTGCAAATATATATATATGTGTATGTGTGTGTGTTTCTATTTTTTTTAATTATTGCAAAAATACATTTAGAAACGTTGGCAAATGACCCGCATATCAGCCCCTCCCACATCAACAATGTCATGAAGCGATGTCTCTTAAATGTGTCACCAATGAGACTGATGAATGGCCACAAATGCCCACACACACAAAAACCCAAACTCACTGCCATCGAGTCAGTTCCGACTCATACCAACCCCTCCTTGGGTTTCCAAGGTGGTATCTCTATGGAAGTAGATTGCCCAGTCATCCTTCCAAGGAGTGGCTGGGGGGCTTCAACCACCAGCCTTCTGGTTAGCCGTCAAATGCCTTAGGCACTGGGCCACTAGAGCTCCTCCAATGCCTACATCTGATTGCTTTCAGGACAAGGATAATCTTGTTTGATGGAGTAAATGTAGCCATTTTGTACTTTGCACTTTATGGTAGTTAAAGTTATGTGTCAACTTGGCTGGGCCTGGTTTTGTGTGGCTGGGCAGCTAGATATAGTTATTCCCATGATGAGACTGGTAATCACCTTCATGTTGGAATCTACTGGAGCAGCTGAGTAGCTACCTTAGGAATGTGGTCTGCTTCCAGTATATAATGAGAAGTGTCAAGAAAGGTCTCTGAGCTTTATGGCACACTTGAACCCTGCATGTATGAGTCTTCTTTTAACAGCCTGCCATGTTTCAATCTTGGGACTGTCTCTGGACTTGAACTAATGGCCTGCTATGTTGTATGATAATATTGGGACTGTGCCATTTTATTTGTCAACCTTGGGCCTGTTAGCTTCAGGAGCCAGCAGCTGCCTGAGTGAAGAGACACCTCTAGTTCCAGTGGATCAGGGCCAAGAGGCAGAACTGAAGCCCAGGGTCAAGGGGCTTTCACCCAGCCTCTAGAGCCTGGCACTTTGAACTCAGACTTCAAAACTGTAAGACTCCAAAGCTGTAAGAGAATAGACTCCTGTTTGTTAAAGCCTTTCTATTTGTGGTATATTTCTGTTAGAGCAGCACAAAGTTACCAAAACAGTCTTTCTTACATAAGGCCAAATGTCATGGAGTCTTTTCGTGTATTAATTAAAGACACTGTGGTTTTAAGCTCTACATGCATTAAGCTAGACAGAGGAATAATGGCATCACTTTATGTCCTTAAACAGCGATCAACCGGAAAATATATGATGTGCAGCTGGGAGTTGTAGTCGGGGACAAACAATGTAGTCAGTGTCCTTGCTCTCAAGGCCCTTGTCATGTTGTTCAGGTAGATTGTATAAGTAAATAGCACATACCTATCTGTACTTCACAGATTTCAAAGCATTCACACATGCATTACATGAACTGATAATAACAACTTTTAAAGAAGCAGATTGGGTATGACTTTAGAGATTAAAGAAATTAAAGCTTAACGAGAGAAGGGTAGCAAGAGACTTACTTGGGCCTTGCAGGCAGGTCTTTGGACTCCAAACCCAGTGGCCTTTTTATCTCATTAGGAAACATCTCACAGGTAACTCCTACTAAACACAGTGAGGCTGCCTTGTAGGGCAAGAGCTTGGATTCATCTCTAAGCCTCACCTTCTTCATTTGAAAATTTGGAATAATGATGATGATATAATATGACAATGATAATAATACCTTCCTTGTAGTGTATATGAAGATTAGATAGAGTGAAGATGCAAAGTCCTTAGCATTTGACACTGAATTACACTCAGAGAATGACTTTAAAGCCATCATCCTCGTCATTTGAATTCCAAATGAGTGATTAAGGAGATGCAGTCTAAAATCATGGAAGCAGGGCCCCAGTGATCTGGGTTAGAAGGAATTTTATGCAGAAATGGAGCTGGAGCTAGTCCTGTAAATTCGTAGTCCCTAGCTAGAGAGAGCAATGCAGACCTGAGCCTGGAGGAGGGGGGTCAAGGTGATGCAAGGCTTCCTAAGGCATTGGCTTTTAAGTCCTCCTGAGAAATACACTTAGCATTAGGACCTGGAACACATGTATATGTGGATATGAACTTTACAAATATTTCATAAAATACAACATACTCTTACTCCCTGTAAGACACTCTAATATTTTCTGTTGTGTTCCAATTGATAGGGGGAAAATTCATTGGCTCAATAATAGGGGGTGGCCTGCACTTTGAAAACTTCTGCTATAACATAAGGAAATTAGAAGTTGTCAAAAATGAAATGGGACGCATAAAGATCGATATCCTAGGCATTATTAAGCTGAAATGGACTGGTTTTAGCTATTTTAAATGAGACGATCATATGATCTACTATGCTGGAAATGACAAATTGAAGAAGAATGGTATAATATTAATCATCACAAAGAATGTATCAAGATATATCCTGAAGTACAATGCTGTCAGTGATAGGATAATATCCATACACCTACAAAGAAGACCAGTTAATACTACTATTATTCAAATTTATGCATCAACCACCAAAAACAAAGATGAGGACATTGCAGATTTTTACCAACTTCTGCAGTCTGAAATTGACTGACTGTGCAATCAAGATGTGCTGATTATCACTGGTGATCAGAATGCAAAAGTTGGAAACAAAGAAGAATCACTGGTAGGTGGAAGATATGGCCTTGGTGATAGAAATAACGCTGGAGATCACATGATAGAATTTTGCAAGACCAACAACTTAGTCATTGCAAATACCTTTTTTCAACAACACACACGGCAGCTATACACATGGACTTCACCAGATGGAATACATAGGAGTCAGATTGACTACATCTGTGGCAAGAGGCGATGGAGAAGTTTTATATCTTCAGCCAAAAAATGTTCAGGAGCTGATTGTGGAACAGACCATCAACTGCTCATATGCAAGTTCAAGTTCAAGCTGAAGACAACTAAGAGAAGTCCATGACAGCCAAAATATGAAATTGATTATATCTCTCCTGAATTTAGAGACCATCTAAAGAATAGATTTGATGCATTGAACACCAATGACCAAAAACCAGAGGAAATGTGGTCTTACATCAAGAATATCATCCATGAAGAAAGCAAAAGGTCATTAAAAAGACAGGAAAGGAAGAAAAGATCAAAAATGGATGTTAGAAGAGACTCTGAAACTTGCCCTTGAGGAGAGAATAGCTAAAGTGGGTAGAAGAATCAACAGGATAAAAGAGCTGAACAGAAGATTTCAAAGATCAGCTCTAGAAGACAAAGTCAATTATTATAATGAAATGTGCAAAGGAGTTAGAAAACCAAAAAGGAAGAACATGCTTAGCATTTCTCAAGCTGAAAGAACTGAGGAAAAAATTTAAGCCTCAAATTGCAATATTAAAATGTTCCATGGGCAATATATAGAATGATGCAGGAAACATCAAAAGGAGATGGATGGGAATACGCACAGTCACTACACCAAAAAGAATTGGTAGATGATCATCCACATCAGGAGGTGGTATATGACAAAGAACCAATGGTATTGAAGGAAGAAGTAGAAGCTGCACTGAAGGAATTGGCAAAAAACAAGGCTGCAAGAATTGACAGAACACCCATTGAATTGTTTCAACAAATGGATGCTGTGCTGGAGGCACTCACTCATCTGTGCCAAGAGATTTGGAAGACAGCTACCCAGCCAACTGACTGGAAGAGTTCCACATTTGTACCCATTCTAAAGAAAGGTGATCCCACAGAATGTGGAAATTATTGAACAATATCATTGATATCACACATAAGTAAAATGTTACTGAAGATAATTAAAAAACGGTTGCAGCAGTATATTGACAGAACTTCTATAAATGCAAGCTGGGTTCAGAAGGGTATATAGAGTGAGGGTTATCATAGCTGATGTCAGATGGATCTTGGCTGAAACCAAATACCAAAAGGATGTTGACTTGTGTTTTATTGATTATGCAAAATCATTTGATTGTGTGGATCATAATAAATTGTGGGTAACATTGACAAGAAATTCTAGAACACTTAATTGTACTCATGAGGAACCTGTACATAGACTAGGAGGCTGTCGTTTGAACAGAACAAGGGGATGCTGCATGGTTTAAAATCAGGAAGGGAGTGTGCCAGGGTTATATAATTTCACTGTATTTATTCAATCTGTATGCTGAGCAAATAATCTGAGAATCTGGACTATATGAAGAAGAACTTGGCATCAGGATTGGAAAAAGACTCATTAAAAACTGGTGATACGCTGATGACACAACTTTGCTGAAAGTGAGGATGACTTGAAGCACTTACTGCTGAAGAATGAAGACTACAGTCTCCTGTGTGGATTACACCTCAATACAAAGAAAACAAAAATCCTCACAACTGGATCAATAAGCAGCATCACGATAGATGGAGAAAAGATTGAAGTTATCAGAGACTTCATATTACTTGGTTCTACAATTAACACCAATGGAAGCAGCAGTCAAGACATCAAAAGATGTATTGATTGCGTTGGACAAATCTGTTGCAAAAGACCTCTTTCAAGTGCTGAAGAGCAAAGGTATCTCCTTGAGGACTAAGATGTGCCTAACCCAAGCCATGGTATTTTCAATCGCCTCATATGCATGTGAGAGCTGGACCATGAATAATGAAGACCAAAGAAGATGCTTTTGAGTTGTGGTGTTGGTGAAGAATGCTGAAAGTACCATGGACTGCTAAAAGAACTACCAGATCTATCCTGGAAGAAGTGCAGCTGGAATGCTCCTTGGAAGAGAGAATGGCCAGACTTCATCTCTCCTACTTTGGTCATGTTGTCAAAAGGGACCATTCCCTGGAGAACGATGTCATGTTTGGTAAAGTGGAGAGTCAATGAAAGAGGGGAAGGCCCTCAAGAAGATGGATTGACATGGTGGCTGCAGCGATGGGCTCAGGTATAGTAGGGATTGTGAGGCTGGCACAGGACTGGGCAGTGTTTCATTCTGTTGTACGTTGGGTGGCTATGAGTCAGAGATGAGTTGGCAACACATAACAACAACAACATAAGGATTTTTACCTGAGGTCTCCAGATGGGCTTTGTAGGGAATGGCCAGGGATGGGGCACAAATCCCCTGACCTTGGACACAAAATTGTGTGTATGTGTGTATATTTCTAGGGAAAGAATTCCTAAGTTTCACCTGTTTCTCAAAGGGTCTATGACCCCCTCTTTGAAAGGATGGTGGGAAAAAGAACCAGAGGAGTGGCTTTGAGTTGAGTGGGGATTGCTTTTAGTACTACTTAGAAATGAATAGTTGATTAAAGACCAATACCTGAAGAGGAAAAACCAGTTCATGGTTAAGCTGACTGTCCCCCTATAAATGTTTCTTTTGGGAAGGACTCTTCTCTCATGTGTAAGAGCTTGCTGATATCATGGCCTCGTTTTCCCCTGTATGAAGTGGGGGTGATAATATCACCTACTACACAGGCTGATTTTGAAGTTCGAATGAGATGATGATACTTAACACTGTTGAGTAGATAATACCACTTAACAGAACTGGCACAAATTAAGCACTCACACAGTGTCGAGTATTTATGCAGACTGAGCCTGCATGATGACAGTGCCCATAGAATTTTGTCCCCATTTTATGTGTCCAATTTCTGTGTGAATGAGTGTTTGTTTTATTTTTGGTGGAATGGATGAATTATCTTCAAGGTCAATAGAAATTCAAGGCCATTTAATATTACCTCTAGAACCTCTAGGTCCTCACTCACAGCTACGAGACAGAAATGAGTCCTTTTCTTCCTGTCTGCCTCCTGGAAGCTTCCTGGGATGGAAATATGGTGTCCTTGCCAAGCTCACACAGATTCTGGGCTCCTAAGGAGTGTCTCCCCACCATATGGCAGATACCACTCCCTCTGCCCAGCACCATCAGGACCAGAGCGCTTGTTCCTACTTGCCCTTTGGTGTAAAAATCAAATCAAAACAAAACCCAATAGGCCCTGGAGAATTGCCTTCTGCTTTCCAGTCCTTGTGAGGAGGTATCTCGGGTGAAAGAAAAACGTCCTTTCTTTTGAAAGCTGCCTGCTCACTTTTTGGATACCTGCACTTTTGTCTTCTTTTAAAAGTCCTCCATATTGCTATCATGTCAGGCTGTCATGGATGCTGAGACCACACAAGGCATTGTCTCCTGTGGGTGCAGTGGGTCTGGACTGAGCAAACTCTGGTTGTGTTCAATACAAATGTGATATAGAATTGGGTTCTAGTCTCTCAGGGGGAGAGAGAATGCAACATGGGCCAAGAATTCCTCTGCCAGGAACCAATTCCTCTTTTCCAAAGCTCTGCTTAAAAGGACAAAATGGACAAGGGTCTGCTGATTTTTAGAGCTTATACCAGACAAAAAATGAAGATTTACAAACCCACAGGAATGGGACCTATTTGTTTGTTTGCTTTATTTTTTATTCTGATAAATATATATGTAACAAAATCCTTGCCATTTCCACAAGTTTCATACATACAGTTCAGTGATAATAGCTATGTCCATCATGTTTTTTTTTTTTTTTTCATCAGGTATTTTTATGTGTAGCTGTTTAATTACCTAGTGCTACTGGGACAAATACCACAAATGGGTGGCTTTAAAGAACTGAATTTATTTTCTCACAGTCCTGGAGGCTAAAAGGAAAAATCAGGGTATCACTTATATTGATTCTTTCTTTAAAGGTAGTCGTGGGCATTTCTTGGTTCCTTGGCTTTTGGATAAACCTTATATGGTATCTATCTTCCCCATGTGTGCCTGTGTCTCTATACCAAATCTGCTCTTTTTATAACTCAGAAGTGATAAGATTTAGAAACCACCCTGCTCAGGTGTGACATAATTAATATAACACAGAAAACTCTCTTTCCAAACAGGATCACATCCACAGATAGGGGCATCAGGATTCCAACATATATTTTGGGTAGGCACAATTTAATCCATAACAGTAGATTTTCCAGCAGAAAAATACAAAATGGATATTTATGAATTCATACAGTAACAGTTTACAAGTCTGGCCAACCACATTAGAAACAGAAAAGGTGAAAACCACCCTGGAAAGGGGAAAGTGCTATAATATCGTGGTCAGGGGCATAGACTTGGGGCTTGAATGTGACTGTTTCAGTTCTGCTTGGCCAGGAGAAGTTGTTTGCCCTGGGCCAGGTACTTCCCCTCTCCGAGCCCATTTCCTTAGATATACAGGGGGAATGTGAGGATGATGATGATGATGATGATGACAGTGCTTATTTGATAAACCAGTAGTGACGATTTACTAGTTAACACATGTCAAGCCCTGAGCCCTGGTAAATACCATTTCACTGATTACTTTGTTGTTATTATTATAGACCCGAGACACAGGTCCAATTACGGAAACTCCTCCTTTCAAGAGGTGTGACTCTGGGGAAGGTGCCAGCTCCCTGGGCTTCATTTGTTTCGTTTGTACAGTGAAAACCTCAGTGACAGGTGAGGACCCTTTCAGCTCTAACATTTCATTGGCATAATAGCCCAAGAAATCTTGATACAAACTATTATTTGTAGGGGGTATTGGGATGTCTTCTACAAGTTACCTAGTGCCGCTGACAAGAATATACCACAAATGGGATGGCTTGAACAAACAGGAGTTTATTCTCTTACAGTTTGGAGGCTAGAAGTCTGAGTTCAAAGTTCCAGGCTGTAGACGCTGTGTGAAAACCCCTCGACCTTGGGCTTCAGCTCTGCCTCTTGCTCCCGGCCCACTGAAGCTAGAGGCATCTCTTCAGTCAGGCAGCTACTGGCTGCTGAGGCTAACAAGCCCAAGGTTGACAAATAAAATGGCACAGTTCCAATGTTACCTAACCACATGGCAGGCCATTAATTCAAGTCCATTGAAAGTCCCAAGGTCGGCAGATCATGGCAGGCTGATGAACAATGATACTGCTACATGCAGGGTTCAAGCATGCCATAAGCTAGAGACCATTTGCAAAGCTGTTTCTTATATATGGGAAGCAGACCACATACCCAAAGCAGCTACTCTGATGCTTGTGGTATGTCCCACCATGGAGTAGATTGCCAGTCTCATCATGGGGAATAACTACCACCAGCTGCCCAGCCACTCAACCAGGCCCAGCCAAGTTGGCACACAAACTTAACCACCACAATACTATATATGTTTTTGATTTTCAGTCACTTCATATGCATCTGAAAGCTGGCAGTGAATATGGAAGACCAAAGAATAGTTAATGACTTTGAATTGTGGTGTTGGTATACAATACTGAAAATACCATGAACGACTTCTATCCTGGAAGAAGTACAGGCAGAACGTCACTTAGAAGTGAGAATGGTCAGATTTCCTCTCACCTATTTTAGTCACGTTGTCAGAAGGAACCAGTCCCTGGAAAAGGGTATCATGCTTGGTAAAGTGGAGGGTCAGCAAAAAAGGGGAAGACCGTCCATGAGATGGGTTGACATGGTGGCTACAATGATATGCTCAAGCATTGCAAAGACTGTGAGGATGGCTCAGAACTGGGCAATGTTTCATTCTGTTGTGCAAAGGGACATTATGAGTTGGAGCTGACTTGATGGCACCTAAGAACAACACAGCCTAAGTACATGGGGATGACTTTAAGGAATGTCCTTCCAAATGATTCCTTTAAAAGAGAGGAATGGGAGGGGGGGGGGAGAGAGAGAGAGAGGGAGAGGGAGAGAGAGAGAGAATGAATTGCTACCCTTGGATTCTGTAGGCACTTGCACAAAAGAAAAAAAGCAAACTTCTACTTTTAAGCACTGCAAAGTGACTGCAGTAAATCTGTTTAGGTATCATCATGTTTGACTTTAAGAAAATGGCTGAGCTATGGGCAAGGTAATTCAAGAAGATATAAATGGCTGCATTATAATAAGCAGACACCTATTTTAGGCATGATCTATGTTTTTGAGAAAATTCATTACAATAAGTCTTACAATACCAACCTCTTCAATGAATTTTTCATGTCTGCATACCAAGATATATATAAAACGATCGTAATCATATACCTTTGGGGCAATGCTGAGCGCCAGCTGTTTCGAGGATGATTTATAGGTTGCCATGCTCAAGGTTAATAATCAGGAGAAACAGGTTACAGTATGCAATGTATTTATGTCAGGTTAGAAGTTCAGTTAGTGGAGATAGCATGCTATAAGGAAGCACACACTTTTAATTATTTTCTAACCACCCCCCTCTACATATTTCCCTGTAATAAACTAAAATAAGTGATGGTTTACAGAGGGAAACCTCCCTGCCAAGCATATCTTCTGGTTACTGTTGGCTTTATTTAAAGGGAAACCACAGCTAGGAATTATTAGCTGTACATACGAAAACACAGCTTGAAGGTCCTTAAACATCTGTGCAATGGGTCTATGTATAGGGTATGATGGAGCTTCATAAACATCAAGGTAATTATGCCCTTATTGAGTTGCAGCATTTTGCTGCTAGCAGAATTTCTAATAGGACTTTTCAGAGATATGGCACATACAAGCCACCAGTCAAGCTCCCAAAATGCTAAGATGCAACTTGTCTCCCTCTGGAGAGAAATTTTTTGCATCGGTTTCATTAAAATCTCAGAAATGTTCCCTTTTTAAATTGAGCCAGAAATTTATCTTGTTGATCAAGGAAACTTTTTTTCGTAATAAAGAGAAAACAACTGCCCTAGCACCCTACAGAGAGAGTTGAGTTCATTGTGCTCCTCGCTGATCATCATGACTGGTCGGCACAGGGCTTTCTCCTGTTTCATATCTTTGTTTATTCTCTCTTCTCCCAGGTCCAGTCTCTCAGGTTCCCACTCACACAAAGGATAGCAGATAGGTGTGTTTATTTTTGCATATATGTTTCTTTTCAAATGTGTGCTGTTTTGTGTATATTTTTACATTATGTAAATTGTATTTTATATCTCATTCCATCTTTTGTAACTTTTGTGAGTTTATTTTTAATAGCTTTATTGAGGTATGATTGACATACATTGTACTGAACATGTTTTGGTAAGATCTGATACCTGTGAAACAGTGCTGCAATCAAGATAATGAACATACTCATTACCCACCAAAAGTTTCATTACGCTTCTCTGTAACCTTTGTTCCCTTATGCTATTATCCCTCACCTCCTCACCTCCTCATCTCTAGGCAACCACTTATCTGCTTTCTGTCATTATAGATTAGTTTTCTAGAGTTTCTTGGAATTTTCTAGAAATTTCAAGAACTTTATAAAAGTGAAATTATCTTTGTTGTTATGTGCCATCGAGTCGGACCCAACTCATAGTGACCCCTCCTTGGGTTTCCAAGGCGGTATCACCACGGAAGTAGATTGCCCAACCTTCCTTCCAAGGAGTGGCTAGTGGGTTTGAACTGCCACCCTTCTGGTTAGCAGTCAAATGCCTCAGGCACTATGCTATCAGAGCTCCTAAGTGAAATTATATAGTAAGCAATCTTTTCTATTGGATTTCAATTACAAAGCATAATTATTTTTGAGATTCATTCATATTGTTGTATGTGCTGATAATTTATTTCCTTTTGCGGCTGAGTAGTATTCCATTGTATTGACATACCACAGTTTATTTAAACATTCACATGTTGATGGACACTTACTTAGGTTATTTCCAGGTTTGGGCTCTTACAAGTAAGCTGCTATGAACAGCCATATGTAAGATTTTTATAGACGTATGCTTTTGTTTTTTTGGAGAAAATACATAGAAGTAAAATGTTTAGATTATATAGTAGGTGTATATTTAACTTTTAAAGAACTGCCAAATTTTTTTTCAAATGTGGTTGTATCATTTTACTTTCCTAATAGAAGTATCTGAGTGTTTCAGTTTCTCCAGATCCTTGCCAACACTGGATATGACATTCCTTTTAATTTTAGTGATTCTAATAGCAGTATCACTACGGAAGTAGATTGCCCAGTCTTCCTTCCAAGGAGTGGCTTGTGAGTTTGAACTGCCAGCCTTCTAGTTAGCAGTCAAGTGCCTTAGGCACTATGCTACCAGAGCTCCTATCTTATTATGATTTTAATTTGTATTTCTCTAATGGCTAATGATGTTGAGGATCTCTTCCCATACTTGTGTGCCATCTTTATATCATCTTCGATGATGTTTCTATTCAAATCCTTTATAGATTTGGTGGTGGTGGTGGTGGAGGGAGTTGTTGTTTTCTTATTATTGCATTTTGAGAGTTGGTTTTATAGCCTGGATCCAAGTGCTTTATCAGAGATGTAATTTTCAAATATTTTCTCCCAATTTATGGCTTCTCTTTTCACTCTGTTAGTAGAGTCTTTTGAAGAGCTGAAGTTTTTAATTTGATAAAGTCTAACTTATCCCAGTTTGTTGAATCTGGACTCTATATAATCTATTCTATTGATCTGTTTATCTATTTGATCCCAATATCACAATGCCTTGATTACTGTAGCTTAATAATAATTGTTGAAGCCAAGCGATATAAATCCTCCAACATCTTTATTCTTTTTCAATGTTATTTTGACTATTCTATGTTCTTTGCATTTCTATATAAATTTTAGAATCGGCTTGTCAATTTCTACCAAAAAAAAAAAAAAAAAAGTCTACTGGGAATTGGATTGGGGTTGCATTGAAACCATAGACCAATTTGGGCAGAATGATATCTTACTAATAGTGAAGTTTCTAATCCAATGAACATCATGTTTTTTAAATTAAGTTTTTTCTCTTAACATGAAATTTTTTTAGATCTATTTATGTTGCTGTGTGTATATTTTACTACATTGCTTCTAATTCTTGTGTAGTTTCAATGTGTATTAGCTTCCTATTGCTGCTATACCACATTACCACAGATTTAGTGGCTGAAAACAACACAGATTTATTATTTTACAGTTCTGGGGGTCAAAAGTCCAAAATGAGTTTCTCTGGTCTAAAGTCAAAATGTTGGCAGGGCTGGTGTCTTCTGGAGGCTTAGAAGGGAGAATCTGTTTCCTTGCCTTTTTCAGCTTCTAGTAGCTTCTTGTTTTCCTGGGCTTAACACACCTCTTCCTCCATCTTTAAAGCACACACTCCAATTTCTGCTATTCTCATCACATCTCTTTCTCTTCTAATTCTTCTTCTGGGTCCCTTTAGTAAGGAACATTGTGATTACATCAGGCCTAACCCAGATAATCTCTCTGTCTCAAAATCTTAATTTACTGCCAAGTCCCTTTTGCCATAAAATGTAATGTTCAAAAGGTTCTGGGGATTAAGGTGTGGGCATATTTGGGGGCCATTATTCAACCTGCTACCCAGCACATGCCTCCCTACATTTGATGTACTCACATTCTTAATACTGAACACTAGGTTTGTCCCTACTCTCCAACACCATGATCAGTGATGCAAAGAATACCCTCACTCATGTCTTCATATAGGCTTCTGTGTAAATATATTTAGGATTTATACCAGGAATGAATTGCAGAGTCACTGATGCATGTATATTCTTATGGGAGGCTCAGTGGTTGGTGACTGCTGCATTGCTCTACCAGCAATGCATGGATATTCATCCTCTCTCTACATCCTCATCAACCTTTGCCATTGTCTATTTTTCTAATCAACACTTATGGAAGCAGCAATCAAGAAATCAGATGTCATGTTGTCATTTTCTCTGATCTTTGCTGCTTTTCCAAACATGATGTTCTTTTCTAGCAATTGGTCTTTCCTTAATGACATGTTCAAAGTAAGAGAGTCAAAGTCCCATCAGCCTTAGAATGATCAAAGGAACACTCTGGTTGTAATTCTTCTAAAACGGATTTGTTCATTCTCTTGGCTGTACATGGTGTATTCAATAATGTCTACCAGCATCACAATTTGAATGTATCAGTTCTTCTCCTGAAAAGACTATGGTTTATATCAGTTGAACCTTAGCCATCAAAGTAATATCTTTGCATTTTAAAACTTTAAAGAGTCTTTTGTATCATATTTACCCAGTGTAATATGCCACTTGATTTCTTGACTGCTGTTTCCATGGACATTGATTGTTGATCCAAGTAGAATGCAATTTTTTTTTAAATTAATTAATTTATTTATTTTTATTTGGGTGAAGATTTACAGAGCAAATTCACTTTCCATACAGCAGTTCACATATACTTTGTCTCATGTCATTGACCACAGTTTACC
>NW_006921647.1:4177357-4187538 GCF_000298275.1 Orycteropus afer afer | reverse complement strand
TATTTCTGAAAATTTAGTATTAATCTTCTGGATTTCTATGTGTAGATTTTGTATCATTTCTAATTTTTCATTTATTTTGTCATTTTGTTTTTGTATTGTCTTTTGAAATTGTTCTAGGGTTTTGTCTGTGTTTTCCTCAATTTTGTCAGTGTTTTCCTGGATCTGTCTCACAATTTGTTGAAGATACCTAAATATAATTCTTTTGAATTCCTTATCTGGGAGTTTCAATGCTTCTTCTTACTCAGGGATATGTTTTGGGTCTGTATCCTGGTCCCTTATTTCTCCTGTTTTATCTTGCTTCTTTGTGTGCACTGTGATGCTGTGTTGTCTCCAAGGCATTGTGACATTTTTGTGTTTATATTTAATTGGTGATTGTATGTTGGAGAGACTTGCCCACGATTTTCATTTTCTTTGTTTGTATGCTATCTCCATAAGCAAGGTATTGTGCTGTGCTCTTCTATTCACTAGTTGGCAGCACTTACACACTCACCACCTGTCTCCTTTCCCATTGTCAGCCTCCCGTATGTCCCTGCCATCCTTGGCAAACAGAGCCTATTCTTAGGTCCCTGGAATCTGAACTGAACAAGAACACTGTCACTTTAAATATCCAAAATGGCTGCTGCTTGTAAACAATCAAAATTGCTGCACCCACTGGATAACAGAAAGTCCACAGCTCAGGTTATCTCCCTCCTTGCTGTTTCCCTTTCTAATCACAGGCTACCAGTGCAGTCGTCACTGCAACCCTTGGGAACCGGGACTGATCTTTAGGTCAATTCTCAGGTCCCAACACCACTTGGAAATATTCAGGCTATTGGGCCCATCAGAGTAGCTGATAGTCCACTGTTTCAACCATCTCAATACTCACTGTTTTCATTCAGGTTTTTCCACTAGTTGGTGCCTAATCCACTTCTGTATCCTTCCTTTCAAAGCTCAGAGCTTCAGGATTATCCTCTGTATCTCTGTCAATTGGTTTCTCTTTTCTTTGTTGAAGAGGGACTGTGGAGCCTTTCTGCCTATTCCTCCATCTTACTGGAAATCTCTTATCCTAGATTTTCTTGACTTTCTCTTCACATTTAGGCTTTTAGCTACCTGGATGTCACAATTGTATTGGTATTATATAAGGATGCAATGTTATTTTTCTCCATAGAGTGAGTCACATTTCCCACTACCAGCCATTAGATATTCTGTGAATAACCTCATAACATGGATGAACTTGGAGGACATTATGCTGAGTGAAATAAGTTAATCACAGAACGACAAATACTGTATGAGTCCATTATTATAAAAGTCAAGGAAAGGCTTACACAGGAAAGGAAATTTTCCTTGTTGGTTACCAGGGATGGGAAGGGAGGGGAGAGGAGGGAAAAACAGAAGGATAATTAAGAGACAGGTTTGATATGGGTGAAGGAAGAAGCATTATAACACAAGCATGTAACTAGCACAATATCACTAAGGAAGAGGAAGACATGGAAAGGTGCACAAGAGGTACAGACAATAAAGGCAAATAGTATTGCAGACACAGTACTGCATTATCACTAACAGCAAACACTTATCTACAGGTGGATACATAGGTAGACAGGTATGAATAGGCAAATGGGGATATATATAGTTTTGGCAGATGATATTCTTACATATGTATTTGTATGTGCTACAAAAATGTCCATATGCAGTGTGAACATAACAGGAGGCAAAGTTAGGATAACTTCTTAGCCACAAATTTAAAAACAAACAAACAAACAAAAAATTATCTTTTCACCATTGGTTTGTGGTGCCACCATTGTCATATATTAAGTTCCAATGTGGGTGTATAGGTTCATAATATTCCTTTAGTGTTTTGTTTTTGTACTAATACCATACTTAAAAAAATACTGTGACTTTGTGATATATCTTGATATTTAGCATGGAAAATTGACTCTTCATTCTTTTCAAGACTGACTTAGGTATTTTATTTATATATAAATACAAGTTTGAATTCCTCAAAAATTCCAATTCTAATTATGATTATGATTGCATTGAAATCATGGATTAATTTAGAGATATTGACATACTTATGATATTACACATCATGGGAGCTCTGGTAGCATAGTGCCTAAGGCACTTGACTGCTAACCAGAAGGCTGGTGGTGCAAACCCACCAGTCACTCCTCGGAAGGAAGATGGGACAATCTACTTCCATAGTGATACTGCCTCAGAAACCCAAGAAGGGGTCACTATGAGTCGGATCTGATTCGACAGTATATAACAACAAACAACAATCTAAAGGCATAGAATATCTCTCCATTTTTTTTTTAAAGATGATTTTCCATGTTCTTTATTGAATTTCTATAGAGAAAACTTCAGGTTTCCTGTTCTATTCATAAACAATTCATAGATTTTGTTACTATTATGGATTAAAAAAAAAAAAAAAAAAACCAGTAGCCATTGAATTGATTCTGACCTCTGGTGACCCTATGGATGTCAGAGCAGGATTACACTCCACAGTGTTCTCATGACTGTGACTTTTCAGAAGCAGATGGCTAGACCTTTCTTCTGAGGCACCTCTGAGGGGGTTCAAACCATCAACTGTTTGGTTAGTAGCCTAGTGCTTAATCATTTGCACCACCATAAGTGTTCTTATTTTTTCATTAAAAATTTTAGTTGATTATTTTCTGGTGTAAAAATGCTGCTGATTTTAGTAGCATAACACATTGATAACCTTGCTAAACTTTTGTTTAGTCCTAATGGTTTGTCTGCTAATTCTTGTGTTTTTTTCTGGGTCGATGATTGTATTATCTGCAAAATGCCAGTTTTCTTTCCTTATAAAATACTTTTTCTAGAACACTGTAAAAGCCATATTACCTACATCAGAGAATCCCTGATCCAAGACATCCCTTCTTTTCTTAATAACTATAATGATATTGGAAATCTACTTAGTGATAGATCTCTTACTGTCACTTCAGTATACCTGTGAGGAAGACAGGAGCTTGGTGGCATAGTGCCTAAGGCACTTGACTGCTAACCAGAAGGCTGGTGGTTCAAACCCACCAGCCACTCCTCGGGAGGAAAATGGGGCAATCTACTTCCGTAGTAATACTGCCTCAGAAACCCAAGGAGGGGTTGCTATGAGTCGGATCTGACTTGAAGGCAGTGAGTTTGGTTTGGTTTGGTGAGGAAGACAAGAACAGAAGAATTACAATTTACAAAGATATAATTACTTAAAATTATTAAATATGTATTCCTTCCTGGATCTTTCTCTTTATCTTTCTTTGGTTGGACATTTTAAAATTTAGTTGTCATCATGTGCCATTGAGTTGATTCTGACTCAGCCACCCTATATGACAGAGTAGAACTGCCCCATAGGGTTTCCTAGGCTGTAGTCCTTCCTGGAGTAGATTGCCAGGGCTGTTCTCTCTACAGAACAGCTGGTGAGTTCAAACTGCAGATGTTTCAGTTGGCAACCAAGTACTTAAATATTGCATTGCCAGGGCTCCTTAAAATTCAGTTTAAAACAAAACAAAACTAAAAACTAAACTCACTGCCATTGAGTCTATTCAACTCATAGCAACCACTCATTGGGTTTCCGAGGCAGTATCTCTGCAGATTGCCCAAACTTCCTTCCAAGCAGTGGCTGCTGGGTTTCAACTGCCAGCCTTCTAGTTAACAGTCAAATGCCTTAGGCACTAGGTGCTGTTGAGTTGTTTCTGACTCATGGTGACCCCATGTGTTGCAGAGTAGTATTGCATCCCATTGAGTTTTCAAGGCCATGACCTTTCTGAAGCAGATTGCCAGGCCTGTCTCACGAGGAACCTCTGGGTGAGTTCAAATTGCCAACCTTTTGGCTAGTAGTCAAGAACTTAAATGCACCACCTGGGAACTCCTGGAAATACAATTAGAGAAATAAAATTCAGGAAACTTTCAGAATTAACAATAAAATAATTACAGTAATGATATCCTGTCCCAAGTAACAATTCTTCTTTCAATATTCTAGAAATTACTAAATGTTTTCCTTTCTTCTCAAGTTATTGTTCAGTACAGTCCGTAAACTACTCAAATCTAGCCAATTTTGTAAGGATTGGGCCAGTTTTTCAATGTCAATTTTACACCTTATTTTATAAAGGGAACAGACAACCTAGGACATTTGCCCACACTGTGTGCTACACATCTGGGAAAGGAACAGTATCATAGCTTATACTTACATGGTTGCGCCAAAGGTAGTCTATGTATTTGCTATGTGTTAACTCATTTGAAAATTCTGATCCTTTGCACTTAAATATTTAGTGGGGAAGTGGAAGGTCATAAGTCTGGTGGTGGGAAAAATTGGGATCTGAATTAATTTTTGTTTTGTCTGTCACAAGTCAACTAACCCATTACAGGCCATGTCCCAAAGCTATGAGGGTCCAAAAGAGGTGTCGCCAGGTAGCCCTTATGCTTACAGATCAAGCATGTTGAAACTGGAAATAATCTGAAGGAAATTGAGACCAACCCTCTCAATTTACAGTTGAGGAAATTGACTATTTTGGGCTCACATAGAGGAAGCTACTAACACTCAGGTGGACTAACTCTCACCCCAATACCCCTTCCACCAGCACAAAAAATACCCTTCTTCCCACTTTTATATAGGTGAACACCAATTAAAGTAAACACCAAGAGTGACTAGGAAGGGGAAAGAAAGGGGCTGATACATCCTAAGCAATAACATTATATAATTTAATGTATTTTTCTTTAAGACTCATATCCTAATTCAGAAAAACATAGCTAATAATAACTAACATTATTGATCATTGTTATATACAATGTAGATTTGTGAATTATCTCATTTAATCTCACAAAACTCTATGCTATTACTGTCATTCATATTTTATAGATGAGAAAAAGCTTGAAAATGTCAAATAACTTGCCTAAGATCCTATAACTAGAAAGTGGCTGAGGAAGGACTCAAATGAAGAATTCCCTGGTACTATGGGTCTTTAACTATTACCCTACAGATGGGCAATCTTCTTACCCCATTTTATAGTTGTGGATCTGAGGCACAGTTCAATGTGGCAGAGTTCTTAGTTACAATTTATAGCAACCAATTCTTGCTGGTTTAAGCAGGAAAAGAAAACTTATTAAAACTTTCTAATTCCAGGTTCTATGTACATTGTAGTCCTATGAAGCACCCCTGGATTCCATTCATGTTTTTTCTGTCCCATTGTGAAGGTGGCAACTCCAGTTCCTCTTTATAAATAGATCAATTACTTCAGCCTAAATCATCACACATGTATACACACACACACACACAAACACACACTTTTTTTTTTTTTTTTTTTAATGTTTGTTTGTTTCTTTACCCAGTGGCAGGAAGGACAAGAAATGCCCAGGTGGTTCTAAGCTTCAAATACAGTGGAACCACTGCTAGCTCCCCTGGCGGAAACATTCTTCTCTGGAAGGCAGAATGGAAATGGCAAACACAGGGAGGGAGTGGGGAGAGCGCTGTTACATTGTGAGGATTGTAATCATTGTCACAAATCAAAATGTGTACGAATTGTTGAATGGAAAACCGATTTGCTATGTAAACTTTCCTCCAAATAAGAAACAAAACAAAACACTAAATCCTCTAAATAAAGCCCTGAGCTATATATAGCATTGAAAAACAAAATGGTTTAAAGTGGGCCATGAGATTATATCATTCCCAAGGATAACCTTATTCACAGAATATGAAGAGTACTTCATATCCATTGGGATCTCTGGTGGCGTAGTGCCTAAGGCATTTGACTGCTAACCAGAAGGCTGGTGGTTCAACCCACCAGCCACTCCTGGGAAGGAAGGTTGGGCAATGTACTTCTGTAGTGATACTGCCTCGGAAACCCAAGGAGGGGTCACGATGAGTCTGATCTGATTCAACAGCCGTGCATTTGGTTTGGGTTTTCATATTGATTGCTGCTTTAGCACCTTCTTTATACAACAAATAATTACGTTGAATGCCATGAACATACCATTTTTGTAGGTCAAAAAATAGTTGGTTCAATTTAAGATCTATCTACCTACCTATCTACCTACCTACAAATAACAATATTTTTACTGTTCTTAAGCCTCAGTTTTCAACAAATTAGTTTACTGGTCTGTAAGGGCAGCTGCTTCTGAGAAATGGGCTACATGGTAAGACTGGCAAATGTCATGAACATCAGCCCACTGTCTGTCTTTCACTCAAAAGTAAGTGCATTGGGGTAGTGTGAGATACTATCATGATTAGTAAGACATTCACTAAGACTGTGTAGGTTGTGTTGGAAGAATAAAGGTGGGTAGGAAAGATAATCAGTTCCAATTCAGAGTAAGTATTTACTCCAAACCAAAAAACCCAAACCCACTGACATTGAATCCATTCTGACTCATAGCAACACTATAGGATAGGGTAGAATTGTCTACTAAATCTTTACAGAAGCAAATGCCTTATCTTTTTCCTATATAGCAATTGATGAGTTCAAATTATAGATCTTTTGGTTAGCAACTAAATGCCTTAATCACTGTGCTAGAGCTCCTAGCATGTACTCCAGTGAGGAGAAATTGTTACTTATGATTATGGAAAGGATCTGATTCAATTAACCAGCTACTAGGAGGTGGCTGGTCCCCCCTGAGGTATGCTGCCATGTTGACACTGAGGGTTGGTCATGGCAATAGACAAGTTCAATACTCAAACAAGCAAGGGCATGCCCATGTTTTTAAGTCCACACCTCTGTTCCCTTCCTGCCCCTGTGGCCACTTACTTCAGGAGCATATCGAATGAGCACTAGGTTTCTAGGGATGAGGCAACTGATATCTTGAGTAGATCATCATGCCCACCTTACTGTCAAGCGCTTCCTTCATAGTGAAGGTCTTTGGATGAGCATCTACCTAGTTCTCTTTATGTCTATGCTCAGAGGAATCCATATTATTTCACTAATCTGGTTACCAACCCTCAAATCTTGTTCTTTATTAATTCTTCACCAAATGACCTAAACAATTAGCCACTGCCCTTATGGATCCTGACCGTGGGTCCCACATCCTTCTATGTAAAATAGATAATGAAAAGAACCAATCAAAGTTCTACAGGCTAGGAAGATATCCTTTCTTTACTACCCTCCAAGCCACAACTGAGGGGGATGTAAAACCATAGTTGTCTATTTGTAGTTGGCTCCAATGTATTGAGCAGAACCATACATACACAGACCATATTTTTCCTTTTCTGTCAATTGTAACATCCACCCTGAGAGGAAAATTCTTATACAACAAACTAATAAATTTATTTTAGCACAAGTATGGCAAATATATATGGAATGTATCCTGAATGGCTACTGCTGTCCAATTAGGCAAAAGCAAATTGCTTCTGATGTTCTTTTATTATTGGTATTGAGAAAAAATCAAGAAAAAAGCAATTTCAAAGTCACTATCTGCATAGCAAGTACAAGAAGTTCTGTTGATTTGTTTATTAAAGACCATATCTGGAAAAGTAATGGCAGTTAGAACAACCTCTTTATTCACCTTATGATAGTTCACTCTTACTCATTCTTCAAAATCTATCTATCCCCTACATCACCTTAAGATCTGTTGTCTATAATCACTCTTGGCTCCAATTTCTCTATCAATGAGCATTCAGAAAAGCAATAAAAATTGACTGTGGCTAGTTTTTGTACTCTACAATCCCTATATCTTTCAAATCTTTGGTCAAAGTTCTTATCTCTGCAATTTCCCCAGGGATAAAGCATAGTTTTTTTTTTTTTTAATTGTGATTTGGGTGAAGATTTGCAGAGCAAATTCACTTTCCATATAGCAGTTCACATATACTTTATCTCATGTCATTGACCACAGTTTACCACAATACAACAGCTCCCCTCCCACTTCCTCCCCATAGTTATCTCTTCTCAGTGTCCATCCCTCCATAATCTCCTGCCCCCTGAGCTGTCTAAAGCATAGTTTTTAATTTACCATTGTTGTTGTTGTTGTTGTTATTTGCCGTCGAGTTGGCCCCTAGTCATAGTGACCCTTCCTTGGGTTTCTGAGGCAGTATCTCTACGGAAGTAGGATTGCCCAACTTTCTTTCCGAGGAGTGGCTGGTGGGTTTGAACTACCAGCCTTCTGGTTAGCAGTCAAGTGCCTTAGGCACTATGCTACCAGAGCTCCTAATTTACCATTAGGTGGGGAAAGTATGCTTCAGGGATGTTCACTTGATCCTTCTTACCAAAGTAGTCTTTACTCTAACTTTAGAGAGCCAAAGTGAGGTTTCTAGTTATTTTTGAGAATACGTATCCAAATTATTAGTTTGAATATTAATATTAATTCTATTACTAACTGAAGGAAGGATTTAGTTCCACTGAATCTCCTGGCAAAGAACTTTGATGAAAAGTCTATTTACTACCTCACTCTCTAAAAGCTCCCTCTCTGGTTGGTAGGCTGAAGTGGCATTCCAGATCTCCAAGAGTTGGTGTTTGCAAAGAGGGTTGTAAGTGGAAGGCATGAGGACAATCTCCAATAAGGCAGGTATAGCCTTGCCATAGAATGAAGATAGACTGCCTTGGATGGAATGAAGGGCACTGTGACTCCTTTGGATCCCTCCCCAATCTCCATTATAACTTTTAGGCGTTTACTCTTTCTTAATCAGTGTCCTAAATTTGATGTATAAGACCTAATAAGACTGTGAATCCTGTCATGTAGAAAGTCATCAGCCCGTAGGATCCAATTTTGAAGTTGCCTTTTGGCTACGTTAGACCAATAGCCACAAGAATAGAGTTTACTTTAAGTCATAGCACATCAAGAATATTCTGACTTTTTTGAAGCAAAAATTTATGTACTTGAACTTTATTTAAACTGTTCATCCCCTTTGAAAACAACTATGCTATCTTCCAATGAAGAAATAGGCAGAAGAAATGAACAGACCTTTCACCAAAGAAGATATTCAGGCAGCCAACAAACACATGAAGAAATGTTTGCAATCATTAGCCATTTGTTGTTGTTGTTGTTGTTATGTGCCGTCGAAGAGATGCAAATCAAAACAACCATGAGATACCAACTCACCCCACCACTAATAGCAAAGTTCCACAAGGCAGAAAATAACAAATGCTGGTGCAGATGTTGAGAGATTGGGACTCTCATACACTGCTGGTGGGACTGTAAAATGATACAACCACTGTGGAAATTGACATGGCAATTCCTTAAAAATTTAGAAATAGAAATACCATTTGATCCAGCAATCTCATTACTAGGTATATATCTAGTGGTAGTTAAGGTTGTTGTTAGCTTGGCTGGGCCTAGTTGAGTGGCTGGGGAGTTAGATATAGTTATTCCCCATGGTGAGATTGGCAATCAGTTCCATGGTGGAATCTACTGGAGCAGCTGAGTAGCTGCTTTAGAGATGTGATCTGCTTCCAATATATAAGAAGCAGCTTTGAGGAAGGTGTCTAGCTTTTTGGCATGCTTGAACCCTGCATATAGCCAAGTCATTGTTCAGCAGCCTGCCATGCTCTACCAATCTTGGGACTTTTTCTGGACTTGAATTAGTGGCTGCCATGTTGTTTGGTAATATAGAGACTGTGTCTTTTCACTTGTCAACCTTTGGTTTGTCAGCTTCAGCAGCCAGCAGTTGCCTGAGTGAAGAAAAGCCTCCAGCTTCAGTAGGCTGGGAACAAGAGGCAGAGCTGAAACCCAAAGTTGAGGGGCTTTCACCCATCCCCTAGAGCCTGGCACTTTGAACTCAGACTTCTGGCCTCCAAAATTGTAGGAGAATAAACTCCTGTTTGCTCGAGGCATTCCATTTGTGGTATTTTCTGTTAGAGTCACACTAGGTAAACAAAACATATCCTAAAGAAGTGAGAGACAGGACAGGAACAGATATATGCACACCCATATTCATTGCAGCATTATTTACAATAGCAAAGAGATGGAAACAACCTAAGCCCCCATCAACCAAGGAATGGATAAACAAACTATGGTACATACACATAATGGAATACTGTGCAATCCTAAAGAATAATGTAGAATCTGCAAAACACCACATAACATGGATGAACTTGGAGGACATTATGCTGAATGAAATAAGTCAATCACAGAAGGACAAATATTGTATTAGTCCACTTTTGCAAAAAGTCAAGGGGGAAAATAAAAGGTCAAGAAAATGTATATACATAGAAGGAAACTTTCTTTGTGGGTTACCAGCAATGGGAGGGGACAGAAGGGAAAATATCTAGACAGGT
>NW_006921647.1:4166834-4176956 GCF_000298275.1 Orycteropus afer afer | reverse complement strand
ATCAGGGAGGGGGAAGAGCGGAAGCTTTTGTTTGGGGGGCATTGAGTTTATGCTAATAGGTGCTGGAATATTTTGGAAACAGAAATGAAGAATGTAATCCATATCCTTGAGCTGTAAATGTGGAAGTTGTTATGTTGCAAATGTCTAGTGTATGTTTTCACTGCAATAAAAGTAAAACAAACAAACAAACAGAACAACTATGCAATCTCTAGGTCTTGAATTCCTCATGGTCATCAAACTATTTAATGGCAACAGTCATATGTTCCCCAAAGCCTGCCATTAATGGATACATTTTCAAAGACCATAAGGTCATGATGAACTGTTTTGCTACATGTGGTAGGACCTGCTAGAATCACACCCTTCCCTGCATATCCTTCTGCTTTCTGCCCCAAGTAGAACTGATAATCAATTCCATACTTCCCTCATTACCCTAATATCTGTTTCCTACAACCACCTCTGGTTCCAATCTTTATCTGTGAGCATTCTTAAATGTAAGCAGCAGAAATTTGATTGATTTAAAAAGAAAAGGACATCATTAAAAGATACCAGGAATCTCAAAGAATTTCTAAGAGAGTGAGATAACAAAGAATAATATCCAAAATTACATCACAAAACTGATTTAATGAAGACCTCATGGTTGTTGCCTCCATGCACTAGCTGCTGCAGATCACACCTCTGACCCCTAGGCCCCACATAGTAGACACGAGAACAAGCACTATTGAACCTGCTTTCCAGGAACTTGACCTTGCTGCAGTTGTCACTGTGCCAGAGAGGACTTCTTGTGGTCCCCCCTCTTTGTTCCACTCTCTTCTGATTCCAAGTTCAGGACCTGTGTATCTCATTGGTGAGCTTGTCATTGCTTCCTTTACTTAGTTGCAAGGCAGACCAGTAAAACTGATCCCTGGTATTTTCAGTTGCTATAATGGGACGATAAGGAAGATGAGGCAATCTACTTCTGTAGTGATAGATACTGCCTCGGAAACCCAAGGAGGGGTCGCTATGAGCTGGGTCTGACTCGATGGCATATAACAACAACAACAACATAATGGGACATGGATTCTGCTTCTAATAAAACTCTAAGGTAGAGGAATCCCTAAGACCAGAAAGGGAATGATCAAAATACTCACTATAGCAAGGCCACAGAATACATCCACAGTTCAAGAAATTTTCATTGAATACCTATTATGTGCCTTAGTGGTAAACGAATGAATAGAATAGTCTGTAAAATTATGGATTTAGAGTCTAGTGTGAGAAGCTCATCAAAATATTTATGAAATAATACAATATATGCTATAGTAGCAGTGTTTCTAAAGGATATGAGAGCACAAAGGAGGAAATGATTAATTTTGATTGGGAGAATTGTGAAAGACTTAATAGAGGAAATGATATATGTGTCAGGTCTTAAAGGCTAAGTAAGGACTCATCAAGGAGAAGTGAGGAGTGAAGATGGGAGCAAGACAAGAGAATTCCAGGAAGAGGACTATCTTGGTTCTCTAGTGCTTCTATAACAGAAATATCACAAATGGATGGCTTAAATAAGCAGGAATTTATTCTCTTATAGTTTAGGAGACTAGAAGTCTGAATGCAGAGTGCTGGCTCTAGGGACTGGGTAAAGGCTTCTTCACCTTGGCCTTCAGTTCTGCCTCTTATTCCAGGCCCACTGGAAGTGGAGGCTTCTCTTAACTCATGCAGCTGCTGGCTGCTGAGGCTAACAGACCCAAGGTCAGCAGGTAAAATGGCACAATCCCAAGATCACCAGGCAACACGGCAGACTACTGGTTCAAGTTCAGGAACATTTCCAAGATTGGCAGGCCACTGTTCAAGTCCAGGAATTGGAGAAGAAGATTTGGCTAAATGCAGGATCTAAAATATGCCAAGAAGCTAGAGACCTTTCTCAAAGCTTCTCCTTGTGTACTGGAAGCAGGCTTCATCCCAAGTGCAACTACTTAGCTGCTCACAGCGGATTCCACCATGGCAGTGATTACAATCTCATCATGGGGAATGACTACATCCAGTTGCGTCACCATTCAAAACCATGGCTCTGCCAAGTTGACACACAACTTTAACTACCACAAAGCCCATAGGGTGAAAATTTGTTAAATTGTGTGGTATACTTAGAGAACTCCAAATAGTCCAAAGTTATAAGAAGAAATTAGCTTAAAATGGTAGGTTAGAAATAGATTTGAGGTTTTAAAAGCTAGACTAGATAATTATCTTCTAAAGGGATAAGATAAACGTATTTAAGCAGGAGAGGAAAAAGATGAAATTTGTATTTTGAAAGACACATTAAAGTGGAGAAGGTCTGCAACTAAGAGACTATTTAAGTAAGTTATTGTAGTTGGTGAGAAGTTTTGAGATGTGGACATTGTAATGGATGGAATCGATTTAGGAGTCCTTCAGAAGCATAATTGATTGTATTGTTGTTGTTAGGTGTTGTCGAGTCAGTTTTGATCCTTTTCTACAACAGAATGAAATACTGCCTACCCCTGCACCATCCTCATAATTGTTGCCATGCTTGAGCCTATCATCTCAGCTACTGCGTCAATCCATCTTCCCCTTCTCCATTGACCCTTTACTTTACCTACCATGACATCCTTCTCCAGGGGTGGGCCCTTCTGACAACATGAACAAAGTATGAGAGATGAAGTCTGCCCATTCTCTATTCTAAAGAGCATTCTGTCGTACTTCCTCCAAGACAGATTTGCAACTTCTTCTGTCAGTCCATGGTACATTCAGTATTCTTCACCGACACCACAATGCAAATACATCAATTCTTCTGCAGTCTTCCTTATTCATTGTCCAGCTTTCACATGCATATGAAGCTTGGGTCAGGAGTATCTTAGTCTTTAAAGTAACATCTTTACTGTTAAACACATTAAAGAGGTCTTTTGCAGCAGATTTGCCCAATGTAATATATTGCTTGATTTCTTGACTGGTGTTTCTATGAGTGCTGATTGTGGATCCAAGTAAAATGAAATCTTTGACAACTTCTATCTTTTCTCCATTTATCTTGATGCTGCTAATTGGTCCAAGTGTGAACATTTTAGGGTTTTTTTTTGTCTTGAGGTATAATCCTACTGATGGCTGAGTGTAACTGATTATAGGGGTAATGAAATGGATGTAAGGAATAAGGGAATGGGAAGTATTAAAAATAACCTAATGTTTCTGGCATGGATATTTGAGCCAGTATGCCTTTATCTGAGATAGGAATACAAGACTAAGAACAGGTGCAAGGAGGAAGAGAATGTACTGTCTAGTTTTGGAATTTTTGTGTTTAGGCATTTGTGACATTCATGTTGGAAGGTTAGGTCTGGAGATGAGAAGAGAGATTTGGCCAGGAAATATAGATTTAGAATCATAGGCACATAGATGTAGTTAATGACACAAGAGACAATTAGGTCACCTGGGGAGAGTAAGTTGAACTGATGAGATGAGAAGTTAAAATAGAACTCCAAGTGAATTTACAAACATTTAAACAAGAATCAACACTATCACTTCTCAAATTCTTCCAAAAATAGGAGAGGAGGGAACACTTCCTAATGCATTCCATGAGCCAAAACTACTTTGATAGAGAGGACAGATAAAGACACCGAAAGGAAATACAGACCAATATTCTTCTTCTTCTTCTTCTTATTTTATTTACATTGTTGTGGTGAAAACATATAAAACAAGACATTCACCAATATAACAACTTCCCCATTTATAGCTTGGGGACACTGATGACATTTTTCATGCTGTACCATTATTATTGTTATCCTTTTCCAAAATATTACACCACCATTATCATAAACTCAGTGCTCTGAGAACAAAAACTTATCCTTTCCCCCTCCCTCTTACCCCTGGTGACCACTAATGATCTTTGATTTCTATATAAATACATGTTTTTTTCTTCAACCTACCTAGGAATTTAGCCCCTCCCCTTCCATCCCTGTTGTCGTTATTTGCCATTGAGTCCTACCCACTCACAGCGACGCCTCCTTGGGTCCCAGAGGCAGTATCGCCACGAAAGCAGATCGCCCAACCCCCTCTCCGAGGAGTGGCCGGTGGGCCTGAACCGCCAGACTTCCGGTCAGCAGTCAAGTGCCCTAGGCACTATGCCATCAGATCCCCACCTCCCATCCCTGCAGACCAATATTCTTTATGAATATAGATGCAGCACTCCTCAACAAAGTACAAGCAACCAGAATCCAACAGCATGTCAAAAGGATTATACACCAGGAGCAAGTAGAATTTATCCTAGGAATGCAAGGGTGGTTCAGCAAAAGAAAATCAATGTAATATACCACATTAATGGAACAAAAGAAAAGAACCACATGATCAATAGGTACAGAAAAGGCATTTGACAAGATCCAATACTCTCTCACGATAAAAACACTCAGCCAACTAGGAATAGAAGAGAAATTCCTCAACATGATAAAAGGCATTTATGAAAACCCCACAACTAACATATTCAGTGGGGGAAAGACTAAAACTTGTCTTCTAAGATCAGGAACAAGACAAATATGCTCAGTTTCACCACTGCTATTCAACATTGTACTGGTAGTTCGAGTCAGAATAGTTAGGCAATAAGAAGAAATAAAAGGCATTCAAATAGGAAAGTGTGGTGGTTATGTTGTGTATTCAACTTGGCTGGGCCTGGTTGAATGGCTGGGCACCTGGTGGTAGTTATTCCCCATGATGAGACTGACAATCAACCCATGGTGGGATCTACCACAAGCAGCTGAGTAGCTGCTTTGGTTATGTGATCTGTTTCCCATATATAAGAAGCAGCTTTGGGAATGATCTCTAGCCTATGGCATGCTTGGATCCTACATGTAGCCGTGTCATTGCTCAGCAGCCTGCTATGCTCTGCTGACCTTGGGACTTACAATGGACTTGAGTTAATGGCCTGCCATGTGGTTTGATAACATCAGGACTGTGCCTTTTTATTTGTCAACCTTGGGGCTTTCTGCCTCAGCAGCCAGCAGCTGTCTGAGTGAAGAAACGCCTCTAGCTCCAGTGGGCCGGGAGCAGGAGGCAGAGCTGGACCCCAAGGTTGAGGGGCCTTCACCCAGCTCCTAGAGCCTGGCACTTTGAACTTGGACTTAAAGCCTCCAAATTGTAAGAATAAACTCCTGTTTGTTAAGGCCATCCCATTTGTGATATATTCTTGTCAAAGCGGCACTAGGTAACCAGAACAGAAAGGAAGAAGTAAAACTATTTCTATTTTCAGATGGCATGACACTATACAGAGAAAATCCTAAAGAATCCACAGAAAGCTCTGTTGTTGTTAGGTCCCGTCGAGTCGTGTCTGACTCATAGTGACCCTATGCACAGCAGAATGAAACACTGCCCAGTCCCATGCCAGCTCCATGATCCAGAAAGCTGTTAAATCTAATAAATGAATTCAGCAAAGTTGCAAAGTACAAGATCAACACACAAAACCAGTTGTGTTTCTGTACACCAGCAATGAATAAGCTGAAAGGATACTTAAAAGCAAACAAACAAACAAACCACAATTCTATTTATAATAGCATCAAAAAGAATAAAATATATAAGAATAAATTTAGCCAAGGAGGTGAATGTCTTGTACACTGAAAACTATGTAACATTGCTGAAAGAAATTTAAGGAGACATTCTATATTCATGGATTGGAAGATTTAATATTGCTAAAATGTGAATACTATAAAGAATGATCTACAAATTTAATACAATTCCTACAGAAATTCCAACAGCTTTCTTTTTTGTAGAAATGGAAAAGTCAGTTCTCAAATTCATGTGAAATTGTAAGGAACACTAAATAGTCAAAACAATCTTGAAAAAAAAGGCAACAGAGGAGGACTAACATTTTCTGATTCCAAAATATATACAAAGCCATGGTAATCAAAACACTGTGGTGCTGGTATAAGGATAGATATATAAACAAATGGAACAGAATTTAGAATCCAGAAATAAGCCCATACATCTCTGGACGGTTGATTTTTAACAATGGTACCAAATCCATTTGATGGAGATAGAATAGTCTTTCTAACAAAATAATTCTGGAACAACTGGATCTCTACTGGCAAAAGAGTGAAGTTGGGTTCACACTTCCATCGTATATGAAAATGCACTCCAAATGGTTCTGTGACCTAAATTTAAGATAACCATAAAACTCTTAGAAGGTAAAGTTTTAAGACCTTGTTTTTGATAATGGTTTCTTAGCTACAACACCAAAAACATAATCAGTAAAAGAAAAAATAGATAAATTAGACATCACCTAAATTGAAAACTTTTATGTATCAATGGTCTTTATTAAAAGAGTAAAAAGACAACTAAAAATGAGAGAAAATATTTGGAAACTATGTATCTGATAAGGATTTAATATCCAAAATATATGAAGATCTCTTATAACTGAACAATAAAAAACAAATATCCCAATTAAAATTGGGCATAGGATTTGAATAGACATTTTTTGAAACAAGATAGACAAGTGGCCAATAAGCACATGAAAAGATGCTCAATGTTATTAGTCACTAAGGAAATTGCAAATCAAAACCATAATGAGATACTACTTCATACCCATTAGGATAGCTATTATCAGAAAAACAGAAAATAACAAGTACTGGGGAGGAGGTAGAGAAATCAGAACTCTTTTGCATAGTTGGTGGAAATGTAAAATGGTGCAGCCAACGTGGAAAATAGTTTTGTGCAGCCTCAAAAAGTTAAACATAGACTTGTGATAAGATTCACTCAAACAGATACTTGTACACTGATGTTCATTGTAGTATTATTCACAATAGCCAGAAGGCGAAAATGATCCAAGTATCCATCAACAAATATGTGGGTAAACAAAATATGGTATATAAATACAATGGAATATTATTCAACCATAGAGAGAAATGAAGTTCTGATACATGCTATGGCATGAGTGAACCTTAAAAACATTATGTTGACTGAAATAAGTCAGACACAAAGGACATATGTTATATGATCCCACTTACATTAAATATCTTGAATAGGCGAATGCAAAGAGACAAAAGTAAATTAGAAGTTATCAGAGGCTGGGCACAGAGGGAAGGATAAGACTACTATGAAGACAGAAGAGCTGGGAGAGGAGCATTTCCTTCAGACTGGGGATCACTGCACTGAGAGCCTCCTAAACCCAGGTGAAGACTGATGCTAAAACTTCAAGTTCCAAGGAATGTCTGGGTCAAAGATGTTGAAAGGAGACAAAGACCTTCCCCTTGAGCCCACAGAAAGAAAGTCTTCTCCTAGAGCTGGCACCTTTTAGTTGGACTTCTAGCCTCCTAAATTGTGAGAGAATAAATTTCTGTTTGTTAAAGCCATCCATTTGTGGTATTTCTATTTATTTATTTTACTGTGATTTGGGTGAACATTTACAGAGAAAATTCACTTTCCACACAGCAGTTCATATACACTTTGTCTCGTGACATTGACTACAATTTACCACAATGCAACAGCTCCCTTTCCACTTCCTCCCGACAGTTACCTCTTCCCTGTGTCCATCCCTCCATGCACTCCTGTCCCCTGAGCCATCTCCCTGTGCATAAACAGCCCTTCTTTCTCCCATGATTGTTCTCTCCAAGGAGTGTCTCTACCTCAGGTAAATGTTCAACCACCTCAAGTAAATGTTCAGGTAAATGTCTGTCTTTTGTTTGGCTAGAAGCCACAGGTGTGGGTTCAATTCCAGACCTGAAGGGCAGCTAGGGGCTATAGTCTCAGTGGTTCCACCAGGCTCTATCAGACCAGCAAACCTGGTCCTCCAATTTTTTTTTTTTTTCTCCAAATGATTTTGAGTTTTGTTTCACTTTGTTCTCCCTCTCTATCCAGGATCTCCTACATAGATGCCCCTCTGAGTACTTGACAGTGGTAGCTGGACACCATCTAGTTCTTCTGATCTCATAGTCATATAGGCTGAGGATCCCATGGTGTACCAGTCGCTTGGACTAATTGTTTCCATGAATCTCAGGTTTTCTTCATTCTTTTTTGCTTTGGATGATGAAAGACCCGTCATTGCATCTAGATAGCAGCTTGCAAGCTTTTAAGATCCCAGTCGCTACTCACCAAAGTAGAAGGTGGAACAATGTTTTGTGTACTATGTTATGCCAATTGAACTTGATGTCCCTTGCGACTATAGTCATGAGCCCACAGGTTCAACTACTCAGTCCCTCTGGGTAGCAGGCTGTGCCCAAGAAGTGACTACACTGTGCCCCTTGTCAGCTCTACTATATATCTGGGAATTCAGATCATACAAATAATCATATAGGACCACTGTCTGCCAACCCTATACATGGTCTTGGGTACACTCCCCACTTCATACATACCTAATAGTTCAGCCTGTCCACCCATCTATCCACCCGTATATCCATGTTTGCCTTCACTGACAACACAGTACTGTATGTGAAAAGGGGTCATCTTTGTTGTCTGTACCTCCCATGTACCTCTCTCTGTCTTCCTCTTCCTCAATGCCACCATGTTGATCACTCACATTTGGTACATTGCCTTTCTCTTCACCCAGATCAATACTTATCTCTACTTATCTAACAATGTTCCCTCCCCTCCCCTCTCACCCCTGGTAACCAAGAAAGAAAATTTCCTTCCATCGATAAAGCTTTCCTTGACTTTTACAATAATGGACTAATACAATATTTGTTCTTCTGTGATTGACTTATTTCACTCAGCATAATGTTCTCCAAGTTCATCCACATTATGCAATGTTTTGCATATTCTAGGTTATTCTTTAGGGTTGTATAATATTCCATTGTGTGTACCATAGTTTGGTTATCCATTCCTCAGTTGATGGACATCTAGGTTGTTTCCATCTTTTGGCTATTGAAAACAGTGCTGCGATGAACATGGGTGTGCATATGTCTGTTCTTGTCATGGCTCTCACTTCTTTAGAATACATACTTAGTAATGGAATGGCTGGGTCAAATGGTATTTCTAATTCCAACTTTTGAAGGAATCGCCATACTGCTTTCCACAATGGTTGGACCTTTTTACAGTCTCACCAGCAGTGTATGAGAGTCTCAATCTCTCCACATCCTTGCCAACATTTGTTATTTTCTATCTTGTTGAACTTTGCTACTAGTGCTGGAGCAAGTTGGTCTGTCACTGTTGTTTTGAACTAGCTAAGGATTGTGAGCATTTCTTCATATGTTTGTTGGCCACTTGAATATCCTCCTTGGTGAAGTGTCTATTCATGTCTTCTGCCCATTTTTGAATTGGATTGTTTGTCTTTTTGTTATTGAGGTGTTGGCATTTTCTATAAATTCTAGAGATAAGTCCCTTGTCAGATATGCCATTGCCAAATATTTTTTTCCCAATCTATAGGTTCTCTTTTGACTCTTTTTGGAGAAGTCTTTGGAAGCACATAACAATTTGAATTTTAGAAGGTCCCAATCATCTGGTTTCTCTTCTGCTGTTTGTGTATTTTGAGTTGCGCTTGATAATCTATTTATGCCATATATTAGGGCCCCTAAATTTGCCCCTAGTTTTTCTTTGAGGAACCTTATAGTTTTAGGTTTCACATTTAAGTCTTTGATCCATCTGGAGTTAGTTTTTGTGCATGGTGTGAGGTACTGATCTTGTTTCATTTTTCTGCAAATGGATATCCAGTTTTGCCATCACCATTTATTAAACAAACATTTTCTTCCCCATTTAATGCATTTAGTCCCTTTGTCAAAGATCAGCTGACCATAGGTCAATGGATCTATTTCTGGGTTCTCAATTCTATTCCAATGGTGTATATATCTGTCATTATACCAGTACCAGGCAGTTTCGACTATTGTGGCTGTATAGTAGGTTTTGAAATCTGGCAGTGTGCGACCTCCTACTTTGTTCTTCTTCTTCAATAGTGCTTTGCTTATCCGAGATCTCTTTCCTTTCCATATAAAGTTTGTGACTGGTTTTTCCATATCCTTAAAGAATGTTGATGGGATCTGAATTGGGATTGCATTCAATGTATAGATTGCTTTGGGTAGAATTGACATTTTCGCAATGTTCAATCTTCCTATTCATGATCATGGGGTATTCTTCCAGTTATGTAGATCTCTTATGGTTTCTTGAAGTAGTTTTTATAGTTTTCTTTGTACAGGTCTTTTGTGTCCCTGGTAAGATTTATTCCCAAGTATTTTTTTT
>NW_006921647.1:4090917-4166659 GCF_000298275.1 Orycteropus afer afer | reverse complement strand
ATTTGGATGCCTTTGATTTCCCTTTCTTGCCTTATGGCCCTGGCTAGGACTTCCAGTACAATGTTGAATAGAAGTGGTGATAGCGGGCATCCTTGTCTGGTTCCTGTTCTCAAGAGGAATGGTTTCAGTCTCTCTCCATTGAGAATAATGTTGGCTGTTGGTTTTGAATAGATGCCCTTTATATGTTGAGGAAAGTCCCTTCTGTTCCCATTGTGCTGAGTATTTTGATCAGGAATGGGTGTTGGATTTTATCACATGCCTTTTCTGCAGCAGTTGATATGATCATGGGTTCTTCTCCTTTGTTTTATTTATGTGGTGGATGACGTTGATTGTTTTTCTAATGTTGAACCATCTCTGAACATTTGTGGTATTTCTATTATAGCAGCACTAGATAACAAAGACAGTTGCTAACAGAAAACTTGATGGTTCAAATCCACCGGCCTCTCCTCAGGAGAAATACATGACAGTCTGCTTCTGTAAAGATTTATAACCCTGGAAACCTCATGGTCAGTTCTACTTTGTCCTATGGAGTCACTATGAGTAGGAATCAACTCCATAGCAAAGGGTTTTCCACCCTGGCCCCAGCATTTGGGTTGAGGCATAGAGGAGAGTGAGGAGTTTTTCCTTAAGAGGTGTTGAGTTTCTATTTAGGGTGATGAAAAACTTTTGGAAGTAGATAGTGCTGATGATTGCACAATATGGTAAATATGATTAATGTCACTGAATTGTACCTGAAAAAATCCTTAAAATTCTCATTCGATAGTGATTGGGTCTTAAAAGTTTGCAACCAGCCATCCAAGGCATGTAAATTGGTCTCTGTTTGCCTGGAACAACAGAGGAACAGACAATCAGGAATAGAAGGAGGATACAGAATATGTGGCTAATTGCCTCCATGACCAACTGCCTCCTTTGCTGCCATGAGACCATAAGAACTAGATGATGCCCATCTACCTTTACTGAACATTATGAGTGAAGATTCTGAAGAAGAATCTTGATCAAAAGGAGGAATAAGCAGAATAATATTTCACATTCTTAAGGACTCCAATCTTCCTGGAGTCATGAAAGTTAGATGAATACCAGAAACTATTGCCCTGAGATAATCTTTAGACCTTAACCCCCTATTTTTCCCTGAAGTCTTCTTAAAACCAAGCAATAGTTTATCTTAACTAGTGAAAAATATCTGCCTTGAACATCAAGCTCTTTCAAAAACTACCTATGTGGAGATACCTATAAAACTACCTATACTCTACCTTTGTAGAATCAAATTGACAATAGCAACTTGAACAATTAGATAAGGACCTTAGGGGACAGTGAATTTATGTTAATGAGATAGGAAGAACTCATAGGAATAGGAATTTACGTTAATGAGATAGGAAGAGTGAGAATGATTGTACAACTCGAAGAATGTAATTAGTGTCACTGAATTGTGTATGTAGAAACTGTTAAATTGGTGTATGTTTTGTTATGTGTATTTTCAACAACAACAACAAAAATCAATAAAATTTTAAAATGTTTAAAATTTGTGTTATATATATGTTGTTGTTGTTGTTATGTGCCGTCGAGTCAGACCTGACTCATAGCGACCCCTCCTTGGGTTTCCGAGGCAGTATCACTACAGAAGTAGATTGCCCCATCTTCCTTCCAAGGAGTGACTGGTGGGTTTGAACCGCCAGCCTTCTGGTTAGCAGTCAAGTGCTATGCTACCAGAGCAGTCAAGTGCTATGCTACTATGCTACCAGAGCTCCTATATATATATGTATTACCAAAATAAAAAAGTTAGATCATTAAAACAAAATAATAATAATTAAATAAAAAAAACCTCCAAAGACCACCAACACTTAATTTTTAAGTGGGAAAAAAATCTAGAGAAATAGAGAAGGAATGCCAGGAGAGAATAGGTTTTTTAGAAACAAAAGAGTGTCAGGAAGGAGGAGGTGTCAAGAGAGTCAGGTGCAGGAAGGTCAAGCAGGGTCAGGAATGAAGTAATCCAGGCATTCAACAGTCAGAAGCATTGTGTTCCTTTACTGAGGGCAGTTTCAATGAAAAACTGGTGGCCGAAAGCAGACTTCAGTGATTTCACCCAAGTCTCTGGGTGAAAAGGCAGAGAAGAAAGGGAGGTGAGATAAGGTGGAGCACTATTTTCCGAGTAAGAAGCTGAGCAGAACTTGGACTTGGAATATCTAATTCTAGACCCATCTCTATTCCCAGGTTCCCAAAAAGTGTTCTTGGAGTATATCCCTCCTGGCTGGTATTTGCACCTGAGAAAATGGGTCCTCTTGTTCATCAGGTTTGGATTCTAAGTTAAACAAAGTTGAACATGCCTCTTTACTACAGGCTGCCTCAGGGAATTTAAAGCTTTCATGTGCATCCAAAATCTGGAGATGAAGTGAACTCTCTTTAGTCTTGTTTGCTTCTTGATACAAAAAAAAAAAAAAAAAAAAAACCACACTGCGGAGGAGTTAGATCCAACTCATAGCGACCCCTCCTTGGGTTTCCAAGGCAGTATCACTAGGAAAGTAGATTGCCCAACCTTCCTTCCAAAGAGTAGCTGGTGGGTTTGAACCCCCAGCCTTGTGGTTAGCAGTCAAATCCATTAGGCACTATGCCACACCAGAGCTCCTTATTCCTTGGGAATGTTTCAATAAGTACATTTTGAGAATTGTAGCCCTATTCTACCTATTACACAAGTCACTTCCTCAGAAGGGTTAAATCAAAATGAACTGTTTAGTGGGTGTTCAGGGAAGGAGGAGGGGCTTATCCAGATTCAGAGAGCCTCAGAGACTTTTAGCATCAGCTGGTTGACTGACTGCATTTCCACCATTCAGAAATGCTCCTCCTTCTTTTTTATATTTTAATATTTCTGAAATCAAGGTGAGCATTTGAATTAATAAATGCATTTAATATAGTGGGCTTTCCCCCCTCTGAGTTCCACAGTTGTTATTAAAACAATAATGCCAAAGGGAGGAAAAAAAACAAAACAAAAAACTCACTGCCATCAAGTTGATTCTGACTCACAGTGACCCCCTTTGGGTTTCTAAGGCGGTAAATCTTTACAGAAGCAGATTGCCCAATCTTCTTTCCGTGGAGTGCCTGGTAGATAATAAAATTTGTGAGTGAAAGTTTAAGGAGAAGCAAGATATTTACATAGCCTCAAAGTATTGCACCCCCTCCAAAAAGATATAGCAACTTCTAAAAATAGTGACTTTACAATGGAGAAATCTGGCAGACTCCATTTTAACCAAGGAATCAAGGTTAACATCACCAGCAATAAGAGATATTGACTTTATGTATCTCGTGATATGATGTACTGAGAAGGGTACATCACCTCTGTGTTGTCCTTCCCAATAAGACACAACTGTCATCTACTCATGAGAAAAAGAGCCCTGGTGGCACAGTGGTTAAAGCAGTTGTTTGCTTATCAGTTCAGTGGTTTGAACCCACCAGTCACTGCAGAAGAAAGATGTGGCACTCTGTTTTTGTAATGATTTGCAGCTTTGGAAACCATGTGGGGCAATTCTAATCTGTCCTGTGGGGTTACTATGAGTTGGAATTGACTCGACAGCAAAGCTTGGTTTGTTGGTTTGGAATGGTGAGAAAACATCAGATACAGTCAAATTGAGGGACATTTTACAAAATAACTGACCAGTATTTTCTAAAAGTAACAAGATAATGGAAGGTAAGGAAAGGCTGAGGAATGTCTGAGATTGGAGAAGACATGGAGACAAACTAAATTCAATGCAGGAATTTGAATTGGATCCTGGAACAGAAAAAGGACATTAGTGAAAAAACTGGTGAGATCTAAATAACATCTATATGTAGCTAATAGAATTATACTGATGTGAATTTCTTACTTTTGATAATTGAGTTATAGATATGTAAGATGTTAATATGTTGTTGTTGTTGTTATGTGCCGTCGAGTCAGCCCTGACTCATAGCGACCCCTCCTTGGGTTTCCGAGGCAGTATCACTACGGAAGTAGGATTGCCCAACCTTCCTTCCGAGGAGTGGCTGGTGGGTTTGAACCGCCAGCCTTCTGGTTAGCAGTCAAGTGCCTTAGACACTATGCTACCAGAGCTCCCAAGATGTTAATATAGGGCAGGGTATATTTGGAGTATACAGGAACTCTCTGAACTATTTTTGCAACTTATCTGTATGTCTAAAATTATCTCCAATAAAAAGCCAAAAAACTCAAATAAAAACAAAACAATGTTATATTTATAATCCATGATAAATTGGAATGGAGTGAAAATGCTGTATTTTCTCCTTTCCAGTCGCTGCTGTCCTGAGCAAAAACATCAGAGTTACTAGATACCAACAGGGGAGAGGAAGGGCAGAGAGTTGGCTGGGGTAGAGGTAGAAGGAGAGGGAAGTGGGCAAGCGTAGGTGGGGAAACCCCATGGCAAGTTTGTGGTGATGATATTTTTAAGCAGGTCTTTGGGATGCCTTAACTTCTGTCACAAAAATGCCTTTTTGCTTATGAGAGTGGCCTTGGAGATCATGGTTTATCCATCCAAGATTAGGACTGTAGATATCCTTCAGCAGGATGAAGCACATCTCCTAAGAGAAAGACCAGTTTGGAGCACCTGTGCTTGTCTCTTATTCAGACACTATTTTCCTATTTCACAGCCCTGTCCAACAGCACTTTCTGTGGTGACAGAAATGTTCTATATCTGTACTATCATATGCAGTTGCCACCAGCCACATACGACCATTGAGCATTTGAAATGTGGCTAATGTGATGGAAGAATTAATTTATGAAATTTAAATAGACACATCACCATCCATCTGTCAGTTGTACTGTGTGGCTTGGGTATGACTGTGATGCTAGAAGCTATGTTCCAAATACAAACAGGGTCATGACTGACAAGCTTCTAGACTAAGACAAACTATGAAGAAAGACCTGGAGATTTCTAAGACAGACTATGAAGAAAGACCTGGACATCTACTTTCAAAAATTAGCTAATGAAAACCTTATGGATCACAACAGAATATTGTCCTACTGACTGGCTTTGGGTACTTCATCAGGAGGGATCAACTGCTGCAGGACATCAGGTTTGGTGAAGTAGAGAGCCAGGCAGGGTGAGGGTGAGATGGGTTAGCACAATAGCCCCAACAATGGACGCCAACATGCCAGCGACCATCATGATGACTAAAGACTGTGTAACATTTCTTGCTTTTGTACATAAGGTCATCATAAGTGGGAGCTGACTTGATGTCAGCTCTTTATCATCTATTTATCTATGCATCTATCTATCCACATATGACTAATGGCTGCTGAATTGGACAATGCAGCACTAGTAGCTCTCATCCTTGTTTTCTGATGACTGTAATATGGCTCAACATAGGCAAAAAGGGGTAACTTTAAAGATAAGTATGTATGTAATCAACTACCCAAATCCCAAAGTCATGATGAAATAAGGTATAGCCACATTGTTAGTTTTACAATTGGTACTAGAATTGTGAAATTGTATCACTGCAAGAGACCTTAGAAGTTTGCCTGTTCCAAACTCCTCGTTTCTTTGCTGGGACAGGAATATATGATTTATTTCCAATATCAACAGTGAGGTAGGGCAGAGACATGACTAGAATGAGGTCTCTGGAGCCCCATTCCAGGACTAGGCACAATCACATGTGGCCTCACATACATAGAACTAGAGAGTATTGAAGTTTCAATCCCATTCCTGCTAAACCTGCATAAATACCAATGAGCCATGAATGCACTCCATTCATTCCTCCCTACCCCTACTACTGATCCTCCTCAAAGTATTTCAAATATGGTGTTTGAGTAGCAATGCCTTTTTAATGAAAAGTGGCAAAGCTCTATCTTTTAGACACATGGTCTGTCTTCTGATCCCAAGGGAGAAGAACTAAAATAATGCATCCTCTAAAGAATACAGAACCAAGGATACCAGAGAGCTCTCTCATAAATTGCCTCTCCTATTCAATTTGAGTATACTCACAATGGAGAACTCATAAGATGAAGGTGATGCTAATTCATTTTATAAACATCACTCTAAATCTCTTCATGTACCCGAGCCATGAAATTACTTTTGACTGTGATGAAAAGAAATTGTTTAAAACTGTAATGAATAATACCAGAATCTACTTTCTTAACCAGTTTACTTTCCAGAAGATGATTTCATAAATCTAAATCTCCTTAGGCAAACCACAATTAACTGGGTAATTTAATGAAAATGTATATGTGATATTCTCATCATCAAATGATGTCTCTTTGATTTTATACAACAACCAATATAGTTTAAGTTTCCTAATGGGGACAACATTGGGGAAAAAAAAAAAAAAAAAAACTAACTCACTGCTATCGAGTCAGATCCGACTCATGGCGACCCCTCCTTGGGTTTCCAAGGTGGTATCACTACAGAAGTAGATTGCCCAAACTTCCTTCTGAGGAGTGGCTGGTGGATTTGAACTGCCAGCCTTCTGGTTAGCAGTCAAATGCGTTAGGCACTATGCCACCAGAGCTCCCAACATTGGAAAAACCCACCTTCAAATAGAAATAAGAGATTGCAAAGATGTATAACTGCTTTTCAACAAGTTTGCATGCGGCAGAGTCCAAAATGGTGTGACTTTGGAGTCCAGTTTCTTACCACCTCTCTGCTGAAATATAAAGAACAGAGCTTCCGACTGATAGTCAAGTGAGGCTTTCCAAGAAGTTTTGTGTTCTGTGCTACTTCATTTGAATAAGAGCCCACGTTTGTGAAGATTATAATTCAATTATCAACACTGATTGCTTCTTTCTTCTGTTATGCAAAATCTTCCCTAAGCAGGACCCTGAAGCTTGTGGTAACTGACAAATTTAGTGTATGAATTAATTTTTGCTGACTGTAAACACAATACGTGATCAAAATGACATCATAAGCATCTATACAGCCTTGAGGTACCCAGAGGAGAACAGTTTTTGTCAATAATCTATACCCACATACGTTATCACAGTGCTGCATAAGTAGTGAAGGAAGGGAGAGAATAACAGCAGCAACTAAGATTTACTGAACATTTTCTATGTGCTGCATCCTTTTCATCCATTATCTCATAATCCCCGGGACAAATCTCTGAGATTTTTTTCCCATTTGTCATAGAGTCGATTTTGACTCCTGGTGACCCCACACATGTTAAGAGTAGAGCTATACCCCACAGAGTTTTCAATGGCTGATTTCTCAGAAGTAGATTGCCAGGCCTTTTTTTAAGATACTTCTGGGTAGACTCCAACCTCAACTTTTTGGTTACTGTTTACATAACCCTGGAACTCCAGTCTATGAGGTTTAGGAAAAAAAAAAAAAAAAAAACTTCACTGCCATCAAGTCATTTCTGACTCATAGCAAATAGGTAGTATTATTATCATTTCATAGATGAAGAAATTGAAGCGAAGAAGTTAAATAACTTTCCCCAGGGCATAAATTTCCAGGTGACAGAGTCAGGATTTGAGTCCAGGTTTATCTGAGTTAGACCCTTGTTCTGGTTACCTAGTGCTGCTCTGACAAGAATTTACCACAAATGGGATGGCTTTAACAAACAGGAGTTTATTCTCTTACAGTTTGGAGGCTTTAAGTCCAAGTTCAAAGTCCCAGGATCTAGGGGCTGGGTGAAAGCCCTTCAACCTTGGGCTTTAGCTCTGCCTCCTTCTCCCAGCCCACTGAAGCTGGAGGTTTTTCTTCACTCAGCTACTGGCTGCTGAGGCTGACAAGCCCAAGGTTGACAAATAAAAAGGCACAGTCCCAATGTTACCAGACCACATGTCAGGCCATTCATTCAAGTCCATTGAAAGTCCCAAGGTCGGGAGAGCATGGCAGGCTGCTGAACAACAACATGGCTACATGCAAGATTCAAGCATGCCATAAGCTAGAGATCATTCCCAAAGCTGTTTCTTATATGTGGGAAGCAGACCACATACGCAAAGCACCTACTCAGCTGCTCCAATTGATTCCACCATGGAGTTAATTAGCAGTCTCACTATGGGGAATAACTACATTCAGCTGTCTAGCCACTCAACCAGGCCCAGCCAAGTTGACACACAAACTTAACCACCACAATTCTACCCTTTGTCAACTTGGCACCTGTACAGATCTTCAATGGGTGGTATCTGTACAGATTTCCTTCACTGGGTGACTCCAGTCTCCTAGTTCCTAAGTGGTGACCTCATCCCCTCCCCTTGGTCTGGAGGGCCCCATTCCTCTCCCTCTTGGGCATGGCAGCTCTGCCCCCTTATTCTTGGGCAGCAGCTATGATTCCATCCCACCAGGTCACATGAATGAGCGGCCCCACACTCCAGAACCAAGTTGGTGAAGGTCTGGCTCTTTGAAACTTAGGGGGCTGTGATGGCTCAATACCCAAAGGCCATGGTCCTACCCTTGAGTCTGAGGCAGCTTTGCTTCCCATTTCCTCGGTCTTTCTACCTCTGCCAATTAATGCCCAAGGACAACCCACTCTGCCGGAAATCTTCCTGCCCAAAGGACACTTAGTTTTCTTGCTCCATGGGCTGGCTAATCTGATACTCGATCTCATGCCGGTATCTTCTACCAGTTAATGCCTGAAGGCAACCCACTCCATCAAGAAGCCACGTACCCAATGGCACCCAGCTCTCTCCTCTGTGGGTTGGTAAGCCTGTTGCTGTTTAATGCTGGTCTCTGGGCTCTGCTACTGCCTCTCTCATGCTGGTGCTGGTATCTCTCTGCCAGGCTCTTGGCTCTGCTGCTGTGGTCTCTCATGCTGCATGCTAGGGTCTCTCTACCAGTGTCTTGGGTCAAAGACACACTCCACTGCTGTTTCCACATTTTAGGTATCTGAAAAAGCAGCACTCCATTCTCTCAGTACCATATTCTGTTTTGGTTACCTAGTGCCATTCTGACAGGAATATACCACAAATGGGATGACCTTAACAAACAGGAGTTTATTCTGACAATTTGGAGGATTTAAGTCTGAGTTCAAAGTACTAAGCTCTGGGGCTGGGTGGAAGCCCCTCAACCTTGGGCTCCAGCTCTGCCTCCTGCTCCTGGCCCACTGGAGCTAGAGGGTTTTCTTCACTTAGCTGCTGGCTGCTGAGGCTGAAAAGCCCAAGGTTGGCAAGTAATAAGGCACAGTCCCAGTGTTACCCAACTACACAGCAGGCCATTCATTCAAGTCCATTAAAAGTCCCAAGGTCAGCAGAGCATGGTAAGCTAATGAACAACAACTCGGCTACACGTGGGGTTCAAGTGTGCCATAAGCTACAGACCATTCCCGAAGCTGTTTCTTATATACAGGAAGAAGACCACATACCCAAAGCAGCAACTCAGCTGCTCCAATAGATTTCACCATGGAATTAATTACCAGTCTCACCATGGGGCATAACTACATTTAGCTGCTCAGCCACTCAACCAGGCCCAGCCAAGCTGATACACAAACTTAACTACCACAACCCTCAACTTCTAGCCATTGTGTTATGTGGCTATCTTCTGGAGGAAGGAAAAGTGGGGAAAGACCAAGAGAGAACAAGAACCAATAGATAATAAGGTCCCAGTTCTTTCAACAGATGATTTCTTACCCATCGAGAATGTCTCCTGCCCATCCCATTCTCTCAGTTGGTGGGTGTGACTTTGGAAAGTCTGGTTAGAATATTTGCCCTCAATGCCTTTCACGCCTTCGTTTTGATCCCTTCTTGTCACTCTCCCTGGCTTCCCTACACTCCCTGTTACTCTATGTTGTCAATATTTTTAGTTCATCCTGGGCCCTCTAAAACCATATCAGAGTCTTTGTCTAGCACAGTGTGTCAAGTAACTACTAATTGCATCCTTTCCTCCTTTTAGGTGAATCTTAGGCCTTTACTCAGTACCTTATCTCCAGTGTGTCTTGGTAGTGGGAATTTTAGCTACACTTTTTTCCCTGGAAGGACTCCCACAAAAGTGCTCACTTAATTAGGTCAGTTGTAAATGGGGAGGAAAGAGTATGTCCGCTGGTTTTATCATTGATTATTACAGTTTTCTTGGGGAACTCAACACTTTACTTTGCTAAACTCTTATGCTTTGAAGTATCTAAGAACTGTTTTAGATTTACTACAAGGCTTACTTTCTAAAACGCTTCCTTTAGCTTTCCTAACATCTAGAGAAAGATCATCCAAATGTTTATTTTCAAGAAGATTTACATGACTGTTGATATTTGGATTCTAATGCACATAGAATGTGATTTGATAGTGATCGCTTAGGCCAAATTGACCGACAATATTTACAGTATAACAGCATCCTGTACACATTTGCCTTAGTGTTATGGGTTAAATTATGTGCCCCAAAAATATGTGTAAGGTATCTGTAGTCATAATCCTGTTTGGAAATAGGGTTTTCGTTGTTAACGAGATAATACTCAAGTAGGGCAGGTTCTAAATCTAATCCCTTTTGAGTTGTAAAAAGAGCAGGCTAGACATATACACACACCTTGAGGAGACAGACACAATGTGATGATTGTCTATAAGCAAAGGAATGCCAAGGATTGACAGCAGACACCAGAAATGAGGTGATGATCTCACAGAAAGAATTAATATGATCGAGACCCTGAGTTGAAATTTTAGCCTCCAGAGCTACAAGAAAATAAATATCTGTTCTTTAAAGCTACCCACTCTTGATATTTCTGTTACAGCTGCATTAGGATACTAAGACACTTAGTATGTTTGGCAATAGACACTCAGGCCAAAAAACAAAAAAAGATGGGGAAATAATAGGGAAGGCAATTTATCTGATCTACTAACTGAGTTATACTGCAGAAAAGCTGAGATGGGAGACATGAATCTGGCATTCATTTGGGGGATTCTCAGTTCCTACATGCCTTCCATGGTGTGAGCTTTGTGATTCCAGCATTTAAAAAAATTTGTTCTCCACAAACCCCCCAAATGAAAACCAATAACTCTAGTGATTTACCCAGAACTGTGTGAAACAAGAACATGTTGGATTTTGGAGAAATGCTGTCTAATGTATCAACTTCCTAAGGGATTTTCAAGGGTAATTTTGCAAATTTGTGATTTTATTCTGACAGCCTATGATGTAACTACACTCTACAATACTAATGCCCTTCATGTCCTCCTAATAATGTTGTTGCTGTCAGCTGCTGTTGAGTTGATGCTGACTCATGGTGACCCCATGCAAAATGGAGCAAAACACTGCCCAGTCCTGTGCCATTCCCATGGTTGGTTGCTGATTGGGCTTTTGAGGTCCATAGGGTTCATTGCTGATTTTCAAAAGTAGATCACCAGACTTTTGTTCCTAGTCCATCTTAGTCTGGAAGCTCTGCTGAAACCTGTTCAGCATCAGAGCAATATGCAAGCTTCCACTGACAGATAGATGGTGGCTGTGCGTGAGGTACACTGGCCAGGAATCAACCCTGGGTCTCCTACTTGGAAGGCGAGAATTCTGCCACTGAACCACCACTGCCCTTCTCCCTCATAATAACTGTCACTTACTAAAGAAGCAACTGTATCCCAAGCTTCTGTCCACAAGTATTGTTTTAACTTTGTGTATGTACTAGAAGTAATAGGGGCTGATCTTTCTAAGCTACATTCAGTTACATTGTCCTCAGAAACAATGATACCTACTTTGCTGGCACCTTGATATGGCATCTCCTGTATCAGAATAGTCTAGAGATGGACCTCATGCTCATGATGCAGGCTTTATTTTTATCTATGTTGACTTCTCTTTTAGGCCACATTTCTGGAAGTCTTGGCAATTTTAACTTCCCAACTGCAGCAGAAAGAGTCTCTCTTTGCAGACAACTGCAGTAACAGTTCTAGAAGTCAGATCTAGTGGTTTGCACTAGCCTTGTTTGAATCACAGGCCCATCCTTGAACACTATAGCAAAGTTGATGTGGTGCTTTAATTTGGCCAGTCTTAGAGCTGGAGTTGGAGTTGAATGAAACTAGATTTAATACACTCTCTATATAAACAAAGGGACTGAGAGCAGGGAGGGGAGGGGCTCCTAGGAAAATCAGGCTGCTACTCTCTGCAAAGGGGGCTTTGGATGCCTATGGGCAAGACAACAAAGTACCACACACTGAGTGGCTTATAAAAACAGAAATGCATTGCTTCACATTTCTGGAGGCTGGACATCCAAATCAATGTGTCGGCAGGGCCATGCTCCCTCTGAAGGTTCTGGGGACGATCCCTTCTTTTCTCTCTCAGCTCCTCATTGTCCCTGACGTTTCTTGGCTTGTAGATGCATCTTCGCATGGTCATCCTTCCTCTCTCTGTGTCTCTTCCCCACTTTTATAAGGACACTAGTCATCTTGAACAAGGGACCACACTGCTCCTGTTCACTGGTAACATCTTTAAAGACCCAATTTCCAAACAAGAACATTTTCACAGATACCTGGGGTTAAGATTTCAACATATTTTTTTGTGGGACACAATTCAGTCCATAACACAAGGATAATCAACCAAGATAATAGAGTTGGGTATCCTAAATCAAAGGGCCTATATAGCAGGTGGGAGCTCTGGTAGCATAGTGGCTAAAGGCACTTGACTGCTAACCAGAAGGCTGGCGGTTCTAACCCACCAGCCACTCCTCGGAAGGAAGATGGGGCAACTACTTCCGTAGTGATACTGCCTCGGAAACCTAAGGAGGGGTCGCTATGAGTCGGGTCCGACTCGACGGCACATAACAACAACAACAATATAGAAGGTATAACTTCTGGCTACTTTTCTCAGAAAGCACAACAGACAATCAAAGCTTTGTCTCCTAAGAAACACATTTACTATTTTTCTTAAAGGGTCAGTTTGCTTTATTTTTAATGAACACAATAAACCTAAAACAATACTTGCTGAAAGAAAGCCTTTTGTAGAGTAGAGACAATAGTTTTTAAACTCTAGGTGATACCACTGTTGGGTGACTGGATGGAAACTTAAGAAACTGACAATCTCAATGACTAAAGGAAAATGAGTTTGATAAGAAAGATGAAAGGGGTCGAGAAAGGCTAAAAGGTAACCATGGGATGTTTTTAAGAAAATAAAGATTAAGAAAGTTATTGCTCAGCTATTCCACAAGTAGACAGAGTGCTGAGCATGGGGAGGGGTTTCAATGGTAGTGAGAAACCACCTTATGAAACCACAAACTGAAGAACCGAGAAGCTTCTAAAAGGGCATGGAATGTTCATGGACAAGGCCATGGAGTAGATGTCTGTTGAATTTAATGTAGTCAAGAGGATTCAAATTTAGATTAAATTTTAGAACATTGGTTTTAAAATGCATTAGAAATAGGAAATCCAACACTCTTTGATTTTATTTTAATAAAATAGCTTTCATGTGTCTACAATTCCATCTTCCTCCTGTCCTACTGTGATTACTAGTGGGCCTGGGTAAGGCAACACATAAAATTTAAGGAGGCACTCACTTTCAGATGCTGTACACTTGCAAGAACCTGTGATCACTGTTGTTGTTGCTGCTGTAAAAGTTGGCCCCCACTCAAGGAGACTTCATGGACAATGGAACAAAACCAGGTATAGATTGGATCCTTGTGATCCTGAGGATTTTCATTAGCTGATTTTGGGAAGTAGCCCATCAGACCTTTCTTCCTAGTCCATCTTAGTCTGAAAGCTCTGCTGAAACCTGTTCAACATTGTCTTAGTTACCTACTGGTGCTATAATAGAAATACCACAAGAGGATACCTTTAACAAACAGAAATTCATTCTCTCACAGTTTAGGAGGCTGGAAGTCTGAATGCAGAGTGCTGGCTCTAGAGGAAGGCTTTCTCTCTCTGTTGGCTCTGGAGGAAGGTCCTTGTCTCCTTTCAACATCTGTGGGCCTGGTGTTCTCTGGAGATCTCCATGTGTCTTGGAGCTAATCTTCCTGTGGGTCTAGATGTTCTCAGCTCAGGGAGCCCAAGTCCAAAGAACTTGCTCCACTCCAGGCTCCTCTTTCTTTTTGCTAGTCAGGTCCCTCCTCTCTGCTCACTTGTTTAATCTCTTTTATACCACAAAAGAGATTGACTCAAAATACACCTAATCCAGTAGATTGCATCCCACCTCATTAACATAACTGCCTCAAATCCTGCCCCATTAACATCCTAGAGGTATGGCTTTACAATACACAGGATAATTACATCAGATCACAAAATGAAGATAACTACATGATACTGAGAATCATGGATTAGCCAAGTTGACATATTTTGAGGGCATATAATTCAATCCATAGAATTCCACTCTTTGGTCCCTTCAAACTGCATGCAAATCACCACACATAAATTATATTCACCACATTGTATCATCCCAAAATTCTTAAATCACTCCAAGTCCAAAATCTCCTGGGGAACAATTCTTCTTCATCTGTGAACCTACAAAATCTAGAATACAAGTGATCTGTTTCCAAAGTACAGTGGTGGAATAGGCATATGGTAGGTGTTTCTGTTACAAATGGGAGAAATAACCAGCACCAAGCAAATCCAAAAACCAGCAAAATAATTTACATTAGCTCTTAAGGCTTGAAAAGGATTCTTTCTTCTCTTAGATCATCTAGGCAGTGGCCCTGCCCTCCAGACTCTGGGTGTTGGCCATAGTCTCTGGATTCTGGGTGGAGGCCTTGGCCCAGGGCTTCAATTTTGCCTTCCAGACCCACTGGGACAGCAACTCTGTTTCCTTAGTTTTAGGTGACTCCATTCTCATAGTCCAATTGAATGACAACTCCACCCCTTCGGCTGTGGCAGGCCCTATTCTTCAGCCACTTGGGCATTGAAACTCCATCTCTCCAGCTTTAGGCACCAGATCTGGGCTCATCTCCCTGGTACATATGAACAGCAGCCCCACACTCTGGAACTGAGTAGGTGAGCATCTGATGCTTTGAAACTGGGAGTCTGTGCCCCACCCTTTGAAACTCCAGAAGTCATGGCCCTTTTCTTTGACACAGAGGCAGCTCTGCTTCCCATGTTCTTTGTCTCCTCAGCTTCTGCTTTCTGGATCCGTGGCCTCTAGGTCCCTCTACCCCTCAGGCCTCTTGGGCTGGCCTGGCCTCTGCCTCACTCTGGCATGTGTTAAAAAGCTTGTTAGGTCTACAATAAGTGCCTGGAAGCACCCTACTCTGACAGAAAGCCTTGGCCCAAAAGATCTCAGCAGCCTTGTTCCATGGGTCATCAAGCTTTGCACCACTGACAAATGCTTGGAGGCACCTTACTCTGCCAGGAACCCTCCTGCCCAAAGGCATTCAGCTCTCTTGCTCCATGGGTCAGTTCTTGTACTGTTTCACATTTGTCTCCTGATTCTGCTGCTGTCATATCTCTTTCCTTGCTTCTCATCATTTGCACAACTTCTGGTGTTATAGCTCTCCTCATTTCTTTCTAAGCCCTCACAAGAATTGGCTTTGACATCAGTAATTCCATCAACAATCTCTTTAAGGCAATCTAGTCTTTTCCTATTAGTTACCTTAAAATCTTCCAGCCTCTATTTATTATCCAATCCCAAAACTACTTTCACATTTTAGGTATCTATTGAAGCAGCACCCCACTCTTGGTATCAAATTCTGTCTTAGCTATCTAGTGCTGTTATAATAGAGCTACCATAAGTGGATGCCTTTCATAAACAAAATTTATTCTCTCACAGTTTAGGAGGCTAGAAATCTGAATTCAGAGTGCCAGTCTAGGACCAGGTTTTTCTCTATCTGCTTGGAGGAAGGTCCTCGTCTCTTTTCAAAATTTTTAGACTCATCATTCCTTGGAAATCTCAACGTGTCTTGGAACCAATCTTCTCCCGGGTCTAGGAGGTTCTCAGCATAGGGAGCTTACGTCCAAAGGACTCACTCTGCTCCCAACTCTTCTTTCTTGGTAGTAATCTGGTTCTCCTCTCTGCTCACTTATTTAATTTCTTTTCTATCTCAAATGAGATTAACTCAAAATACAGTCTAACACTGTAGACTTCATCCTGCTTCATTAGCATAATTGCCTCTAATCTTGCCTCATTAACATGATATCAGTTAGGATTTGGAATACATAGGATAATTACACCAGATCATAAAATGGAAGATAAATACGTAATACTGAGAATCTCTTGCCAGGTTGACATATATTTTTGGAGGACACAATTCAATCCATTACAAGCATCATAGTAATACACAAGTTTCCACTAACAGACAGATGTTGGCTGTGCATGAGGTGCATTGGCGAGGAACTGAACCCAGGTCTCCAACATGGAAGGTGAACATTCTACCACTGAACCACTACTGTCTCAAGCCTGAGAGTGAGAGCCTTCCTTGTCTAACCTTAGTCCAGACTCTCATAAGTGGAACTGTGGTGATTTCATTTTCCTAAAAGCACAACTTCTTAGTGGTTTAGATAAGGTCAATCATACTTTACCTTGCTTTTTCTGACCTAGGTTAGTGTAGAATTTTGTTTGTATGTGTGCATGGAGAGAGATAGACAGGGAAGTTGAAAATGCAGATTTTTCTAAATGTGAAAAAAAAATTTTGGTTTTCATATGTTAGTTAAATTCTTTTTTCATCCCCAGGGGGCCAGCAGAATACCTCTCCCACTTGATTTTTCCCAGGCTGCCAGTGGCAGCCTTTTTACTTTGGCAATCTGTTTCCTATAATCTCAGCACTTCTCTGTACATCTCATGTTCATCTGTCTTACTAATAATTGGCTCCAATCTTTCCAATTTTCCCCTCCAATAGGCTTGCAGAGTTTTGTTACTTATCACATTGTGATCTCAATTCTTCTAGAAGATTTTTATATTACTCTTCCCACACCTTCAGATACATTGAAATACTACCTGAGTAACTCAGTACTGATGAGGAAGGCTTTGAGGTAAGCAACCAATCTAGACCAGACCAGGACATTGTCTGAAAACACTGGGGAAACATAATACTAAGCATGGAATGTCCTTGAATTTTCTTGGAAAACATTCCAGACTTCTTGCCTTACTAGAAATAGTTATGTTCATTCAGGAAGATTTTTCCTCAAACATTTATTCTTAGAGGAAAAATCCTTAGAAATTTTGATCATGGGTTGTCTGTTTTCAAGACTCTTGAAAAATAACTGTTTTCTGATTAATAGTTACGAATCAAGTAAGTACTATCAGATGTTGGTGTTGCAAACCATGTGCTATAGATTGGATTATGTCCTTCCAAACACGTGTTGGAATCCTAACCCCAATATCTGTGAATGTAATGTAATCAACTTCCATAATGCATTGAATGCTACATTAATGAGGCTGTACCACTGCAGGATGTGTCTTAAACCCAATCACTTCTGAGTTATAAAAAAGAGCAGATTAGACACAGAGACAAGCATGCATGTAGGAAGACATGTCATGTGAGGATCACCAAGGAATCAAAGAATTCCCAGAGTTACTGACAAGGAAGCAATTGACATAGCTGAGATCCTGAATTTGGATTTTCAGCCTCCTGAATAGTGAGAAAAATAAATTTCTGTTACTATAACCCCTCATTTGTGGTATTTCTGTTAGAGTAGCACTAGGTAAGTAAGACACCACATATCAGAGAGTTGTGACTAAATGAGCATTTTCTTTCTCACAGGTACATGAAATCCTCAGGGTTTGTCTCTGTGTATTTGTGTAAGTCAGAGAGAATCTGGAGATGTCCTGTGGCAAGTTGCATAACCTGTTCAGGATGATCTCCAGATTGGTTCTGGGCTTCTCAGAGCAAGAAATGGTTTGTTAGGGCACCCAGAGGTGTTTGACTGAAAATTGATTAACCTACTAACCAAAACCCACAAGAGGCAAGGTAATTTATATTTAGTGCAAAATGTACTAGACGTGATTATACAGACATACACACATACACATATACATTCTTGTTACTGGTGGTGTCTTTCTGTCCTTGTCTTAGAGCTGGTGTCTTAGAACACCCTGTATGGAGGGATATGCCCAGAGAGCAGGAACCAATAATAAGGCAAGCATGTGCTTAGGGCATCAATAAAACAGGGGCACCAGTTTTTCAAAGCAATGACCCATAGATGCCATGCAGATAAGACACAAGGAAGTGAATGCTGCAGTAGAAGGGCATTAAATAAAACTGATACCAGCTCTAGTGTGTGAGAATGTGCCAGATGGAAGTAAAATTCATGCAGGGTCAATGGTGCCCACATGCAAGATTGTTTAAGGTATGAGACCCCTACCACTTCAACACCTCATTGACATCTGTCTCCTATGGTCCCCTCTGTACAATTTAAACTCCTCATCTCAGCAAGTCTCTTGGGAGTATACTATTTCTTTCTAATAAACAAGGGGAGAGGGTATGGGCTGTTGAGTCTGACACTTGCTGTATCCACCCAATATGCAACTGGACCCAACATGAGTAGTTACTTGGCAAGGATGGATTATATTAGTAGATAACAAGTCTCTGATCCATTTTGAGAGAACAGTCTTGCACATTCACATCTCCTGATCTACCACTCCAGCCAGGAAGACCAGCAATACAAACACAAGGGTATGCTCTTACACATATACTGATAAAACAATCAATGGGAACTCTCATCACAGATGATGCACAAAAGTGAGGGAATTTGAATAAGCTAACCATTGCAATGAACTCAATTAAATTACTTTTTAACTGTATAGAATTTACATACAGAGTTATGTTCATATTTTTTACTTACTAATTTTCAAATATAAATTTTTGTGTTAATATCCAAATTAAAATATAAATTTTATTTTATAAATTTTACTTGTTTATCAATTTTAATTATTTTAAATCACACAAGCTTATTTGTTATGGTAGAACCAAATTTAAAAAGTGACATAATTTTATATTCAGGTAAAATGAAATGATAATTAAGTGAAGCACAAAAATGAAAGCATGCAGAAGATAAAAAGAAAATGATTTCTATATCTCTAAAGACAATTCCAAAACAAACTTATTTTTAAAAAACATATTGAATCAGAAGAGACTTAGTCCATTAAACACTTAAGAATCATTGTATCAGTACTACTAGTGCTGAAATTATTAATAGCAAGAATTGGTTCCAAATCCTGCATCCATTCCTTGCTGTAGTAGAAAAAATTAATTATGGTATAGAAAGTGAAACTATTTTAGAAGCTGCAATTATCACATCTGAGGACCCTATAAAAAACAGAAGTACAGATCCTGCTTTGTGGAATAATTTTTCTTCTAATGACGTAAATGATTGAAAGAGGGCCAAGTGAATGCCAATGTCATAGTGGACCATTTGAAAATTCATTTAAAAAAATTCTGGATAGTAAACAAAAAAGATTCTGTAGCAAGAATATATTTCTAGGCTGCAAAGATAATGGGTGAAAATTATAAGAGAGAGTAGCTACTATATTCACCATCAGTCAGCTCTGTATATTGTTTTGTTTTCAAGTTATTCAGTCCTAAATCATCTAATTCTACAGATGGATTTAACAATTGGCATAATTTAAATATGATTGATATACATGAATGCAATTCAGTTCAGAGATTGTATGTTGTCATATTTGAACTGAAGACATGGTTTTGGCTTAAGTCATGAATTGGAAACACAAATTAATGAAGAACTCAGTATTGGAAAGCCATTTTGCAACCTATTATCGCTGTCATTATAACAATCACTGTACATGGACCATCGTTTTGAGGAAGAAATGAAGTGTTTGGGTATTCACAAAATGTAAATTTTTTACTTGAACTTATTTCTCAGTTTGATCCATTTTTATCAGGTCATATTTCAAAACATGGTAACACAGGAAAGAGCAACCCATCGTATATGTCTAAAACAATGTGTGAAGAATTAATAAATTTAATAAGTGATAAAGCTTAATCACTTGATTGTACTTATCAAGAAGCTGTCCATAGATCAGGAGGCTGTCGTTTGAACAGAAGGGGATACTGCATGGTTTAAAATCAAGAAGGGAGTATGTCAGGGTTGTATCCTTTCACCATATTTACTCAATTTGTATGCTGAGCAAATAATCTCAGAAGCTGGATTATATGAAGGATGTGGCATCAGAATTGGAGGAAGATTCATTAACAACCTGTGATATGCAGATGACACAATTTTGCTTGAGGAAAGTGAAGATGACTTGAAGCACTTACTGATGAAGATTAAAGACTACAGTCTGTGGTATGGATTACACATCAATATAAATAAAATGAAAATCCTCACAAATGGTCCAATAAACAGCTTCATGATGGATGGAGAAAAGATTGAAGTCATCAAGAACTTCATATCTCTTGGTTCTATAATAAACACCAATGGAAGCAACAGTCAAGACATCAGATGACATATTGCATTGGGCAAATCTGCTGCAAAAGACCTCTTTCAAGTGCTGAAGAGCAAAGATGTCTCCTTGAAGACTATGGTGCACCTAACCCAAGCCATGGTATTTTCAGTCACCTCTTATGCATATGAGAGCTGGACAATGAATAAGGAAGACTGAAGAAGAGTTGATGCTTTTGAGTTGTGGTGTTGGAGAAGAATGCTAAGAGTACCGTGGACTGCTAAAAGGAGGAAGTGCAGCCAGAATGCTCATTGGAAGTGAGAATGGCCAGACTTCATCTCACCTACTTTGGTCATGTTGTCAGAAGGGACCATTCCCTGGAGAAGGATATCATGCTTAGTAAAGTGGAGGATCAACGAAAAAGGGGAAGGCCCTCAACAAGATGGATTGACACAGTGGCTGCAATGATGGGCTCAGGTATAGCAAAGATTGTGAGGCTGGCAGAGGACCGGGCAGTGTTTCATTCTGCTGTGCATAGGGTCACTATGAGTTGGAGATGACTCAACTGCACCTAACAAAAACATCAAAGCTTAAACAACTATTTTCAGTGAAATAAGTATAGTTTATGTTTCAGTTTGTCTGTGGATTCCATTCCCAATATTTCCCATACAAATCAGCTAAGTATTGTTTTAAAATATGTATCTCCAAGAAAAGGAAAACCTGTCAAGTGATTTATCACATTTAGTAGCTTAAAAAGTCATACTTGTGAAGAAATTGCAAGTCAAATGCTTCACTATTTATATGAAGTTTGCAAAATTGATTTTTCTAAGTTCAGAGGCCACTTCTATTACAATGCTGGCAATTATAAAGGCATGGAAAAGAAAATTTTAGAAGATAATGAATATGCCATTTTTATACTATGTGCTTCAGATTTACTTAATCTTTTTGGATGTAGTACAGTACTTTGTTGCCAGAAGCAGTTGGGTTTTTTCTGCTCTACATATTTTTTGCCACCTCTACTCACTGATGGGCAGTTCTTAAAACATATTTAGGCAATGATTGAGTATTAAAATGCCTTTTTAATATATACTGGGAAGCACATGTTGTAGCAATGAGTATACTACTGGAATTGTATACTCAGATTCTAGATGCCTTAGAAAATATTGCTGGACCAGACCAAAACAAAAAGGAAATACCAAAAAAGAAGCTGAAAATATTGCCAACAAAATGCAAGCAGTAGAGTATGTGTTTATTTGGTATATGGAATAATATATTGCAGTGTTTTCATCAGATAAGTCAAGCTCTCCAAGATTAAGAAGTAAATTTAAAGACATGCTCAGATTGCTACTAGTCATTAACACGATATTTATATAATTGTACAGAAGATTTTTAAAATCTTGAAAACACAACAAAACAAATACTGCCAAATACTGATTATTAAGCAGTTCACTGTCTTAGAAGCATTGGAAAGAAGCAAGTAAATGATGGAAGTGCTCCAGAGATACTGAGTGCCAGAGATCAATTCAATATAACCAAATACTACACCATCATTGATATACTTGAATCTTGCATGGAACAAGGGTGAAAGTGTATGTTCTTTCAAATCAATTTTCCTTCTTAAATAATGTGGATATACCTGTTGAAGAATGCATGAAAGCATCCAAGAAATTAGTGCAGGCTTATCTTGATGACATAAATACAAATCTTTATGGAGAAGTGTGACAATTACATTCTTGCATGAGAATTAAGTTTGCAAATTCAAGAAAGACAGATTTTACTCATGTAGGTATGTATGATTCCATAGCAGAAGATAAAATACAAGGCATATTTCCCAATGTCAAAATTGCTTTATGCATATTACTAACTTTAATGATCACCAACTGTACAATATGGAATGCTCATTTTTGATCCTAAAGAGACTCAAAAACCCTCAGCATACAATGACTCAAAAAAGATTCGATTCATTTTCCTTATGCATTATTATGGAGACAGATATTGTATGGCAGCTTAATTGTGATGAAATCATTGAAGAATTTGTAGAAGCAAAGAATAGAAAGAAATATTTTTAATTACAACATGTTAAAGATGAACAATCTATCTAAAAATAAAATATAGTAATTTGTGTAATATTTGTTTTCTGATCATTAAATTTTCTTTTATGTCTTCTTTTTATTATTCATTTATAATTATAGCATTTTTTATGAAACAAGGATCAAAATTGAAGTGTGAGCCATTTAAAACAAAATTGAAAGTGAATTTTTCATTGTGGGAGATCAACAGAATTTTATATTGATTTTTGAAACAACTAAATTCACTGACTCATTTTCTTTGTTGTAGAATATATGGAATATTCTTTTTGTTGAAAATGTGGTTGTTGTTGTTGTTAGATGCCATCTAGTCAGCTCCAACTTATAGCAACCCTATGCACAACAGAACAATACACTGCCTGGACCTGCACCATCCTCGCAATCTATGCTATGATCGCGCCCATTGTCACAGCCACTGTGTCAATCCATCTCATAGAGAGCCTTTCCCTTATTTGCTGAGCCTCTACTTTACCAAGCATGATATCTTTCTCCAGGGATTGGTCCCTTCTGACAACATGACCAAAGTACATGAGATGAAGTCTGGCCATTTTCACTTCTAAGGAGCATTCCAGCTGTACTTCTTCTAAGACAGATTTGTTCATTCTTCTGGCAGTATATGGTATTTTCACTGTTCTTCACCAACACCACAATTCAAATGCATCAACTCCTCTTTCATCTTCCTTATTCATTGCCCAGCTTTCACATGCCTATGAGGCTATTGCAAATACCAGGGCTTGAGTCAGGCACACTGTAGTCTTCAAAGTGCTCTTTAATCCTTTAAAGAGGTCTTTTGCAGCAGATTTGCCCAGTGCAATAATACATTATCTAATTTCTTCCTTGGGCCTTGATCACAGATCCAAGAAAATGAAATCCCTGACAACTTCAATCTTTTCTCTATTTATTGTGATGTTGTTTACTGGTCCAGTTGTGAGGACTTTTGTTTTCTTTATGTTGAGGTGTAATCCATGGTGAAGGCTCTGGTCTTTGATGTTCATCAGTAAGTGCTTCAAGTTATCTTCACTTGCAGTAAGCAAGGTTATGTTATCTGCGTATCGTGGGTTAATAAAGTCTTCCTCCAATCCCGATGCCACATTCCTCTTCACGTTGTCCAGGTCAAATAATCAAATTTAAAAAAATGTGGTATACAGTAAAAAAAAATCTTAGTAGCCTTCATCCAGTAAAAATTTTATAACACAGTTGATGTCATTCCACTAAAATGGAATATGTCACTTTTGCATCCAATCTCTAATATTATATTTAACATTTTGGAAAATATTACATCATTTTATAGCTCAGATACACACACACACACACATGTAACTTCTATATTCCATTTGAATGCATGAGTAAGCAAAGGAGAGAGTACATAGATCTTCAGTGTTTAGGGCCCTCACATCTCTTAACCTAGCCTGACAGAGAGCATAATATTCTTATTCATTGATCAGGTTACCTACCCCTCTATTCTCACACCCAACAGTGTTGGAAGAAGAGTGATAATTTTTTTTTTATCTAACTCTCTTTTGAAAGCCCCATGCAAATAATTTCAAATCTGTAAGTCTTTCTTGAGAACGGTTAGCTACAGTGACTCACTGATTGAACCAAGGAGAGTGACATTGGGTGACATCACCTTGTTTTCCTGAGATAATATCCTCATCATCTTGAAGGATTCCCCAAATCAAACCCACTGTCACTGCATTGCTTCCAACTCATAGTGACCCCGTAGGGTTTCCAAGGCTGTAAATCTTTACAAAAGCAGACTGCTTTATATTTTTCACATAGAGCAGGTAGTGGATTCAAATCACTCACCTGGTTAGCAACCAAATGCCTTAACCCCTGCACCACCAGAGCTCCTTCATGAAGGATTGTTGTTGTTATGTGCCGTCGAGTCAGACCTGACTCATAGCGACCCCTCCTTGGGTTTCCAAGGCAGTATCACTATGGAAGTAGATTGCCCCATCTTCCTTCCAAGGAGTGGCTGGTGGGATTAGGGCTCCTAAATCTCACTGTGTATTCCTCAGAGTATACCATTTCTATAGACGCTAGCTCTTCCTCACATCACAGGGTGGCTTTTACCTGAAGATCCCTGCTGATGCCTCCATATACAGGCATTTTTTCTCAACAAGCACACAAGAGAGAAGAAACTATCCACATATCAAATCAAACCAAATTGACAATGCACTTTGCCTACCTCTGCTGAACTTCAATTTCATTTAACGATTGTTGTTAGGTGCTGTTGATTTAGCTCCAGCTCATGGTGACAAAATGTAGAATGTAGTGACACACTGCTCAGTCCTGCACTATCTTCATGATCATTGGTATGTTTGAGTTCATTATTGCAGCTACTGTGTCAATTCATCTTATTGAGGGTTTCCCTCATTTTCACTGACCCTCTCCTTTACCAAACATGATGTACTTTTCTAGCAACTGGTCTTTCTTGATGATGTGTCCAGAGTAAGTCAGCCAAAGTCTCTCTATCCACACTTCCAAGGAGCATTATGGTTGTATTTCTTCTAAGATTGATTGATTGTTCTTCTGACAGTGCACAGAATATTCAATATGCTTTCCCAATGTCATAGTTAAAATGCATCAATTCTTCTTCTGTCTTCATTGTCCAGGTTTCTCATGCATAGGAGACAATTGAAAAGACCACAGCTTGAGTCAGAAATACCTTGGTCATGAAAGTGACATCTTTGTTTTTTAAAGCTTTAAAGAGGTTTTTGCAGCATACCTTCCCAATGCAATATATCATCTGCTTTCTCAATTGTTGCTTCCATGGATGGTGACTGTTTATCCAAGTAGAAAGAAATCTTTGATAACTCTAAGTTTTTCTTCATTTATCATGATGCTGTCTATTGGTCCAGTTGTGAGGAGTTTAGTTTTCTTCACATTCAGGTGCATGCCATACTAAAGAGTGTAGTCAATGACTTTCATCAGTAAGTGTTTTAGGTCCAATAAAAACTACATGGGGCATAAAGACTTGAAAACTTCAACCCCAAACACATATACACACACTTTAACATATGGAATAGTTAGTGAACTAGTTAAATTGTAATATTAGGTTTCAATCTTAAAAAGTTCTCCTAAAAATCTGTTTGTATGAATGTTAATTAATATTGCTATAACTGTCTCCTTGAACAGTGTAGGTAGCGTGTTGAAAACATCTATCCATGTCGATTTGTGTTGGTAGGTTTTGCTTGTTAAAACTCCCCCATAGGCAGAGATGAATGATAACAAGAACAAGTCCATGTTGCTGTAAAGGCGGTTGTTTCTTGCAGCCCATCTTCACATCCCCTCTCCCTGAAAGTATAATTCTGTTATTTTTTTATTTTTTTTTGTAGCGTGAAGACTTAAAGTTAAAAAAAGTAACATTGGTTAGTCAGAATGCTCTCCTCACTGGAAAACCACCATCAGAAGGGCCAGGAAATGACAATTTTCAGCCTCCTGCGGTACAAGAATTATAAACCAACACAGTGTCATGTGAAACCAGGGAAACTCACATATTTCAGGAAAAACGCCCCCTTTCCCCTCCCACTGGGCTGCTGTTTTTTGTTCTATGTCAATGGTATTCTTGTATTTTCCTACAGAGCATCCATGGTTCTTGCCAGAAGGAAACAGAGAAAACTTAAATTCTCTAGAGGGACCTCCTCCTGCAACTCACAGGCCTTTACGGAAACTCTGTTGCATTTCCTCTGTAGGACAAGCAGGTTTATCTAAGCTTTGACAGCAACAAAAAGATAAGACTGATGACGTTTTCCTTTTTATAAAAATGTTGTTCACTTGCTGTCTGGAGAGAGAATGAACTCTTGATTTTTAAGAGGCTTCAACAATTGAAAGATGAAAACACATCCTCTATTACTTGATTTTGGCCTTTCGTATAGGTGATGGCTTCTAATGAGTTATTCAAAGAGTTAAAAAGTAGATGGAAGAACAGGTCACTGGGTTTGTGGCTACATTTGACTACTACTAATTTGTAACGACACCATGCTCTGTGTGTTTCCCTACATAAGAGCAGAAATGACTGGCCTGAAAACCCTCCTGCCACATCATTTGAAGAAAATAGTTGTTTAAATGCTCAAACGCTTTGAAACCTTAAAAAAAAAAAGTCAGAAAATAGTGGAAAACAGTGCATTGAAGTTACAGGCTATTTTAATTCTTAACCTGTGTGTCTGGAATAAACGTGCAGGCTGATGTATTAAGATCTGACGTGGATTTGGAGATGGTGTAAATTTATGTAATTTAGGTCATTCACAAGACAAAGTTCATTTTCCATATAATCCAAATTGATTTAACATTTCTTATGATTTTGTGTGTCTGTTGTTTATTTTTGGTTTCAAAAAATGGTAGCAGTTTGAGGCAATCTTGGCTCCATACCAGGTCCAGGTGTATAGCTTTTGGCAAGGTAACAAAACACTGTGCCTCAGTTTCCTTATTTATAAAATGGGAATGATAATAGTTATCTGTCTCAGAAAGTACCTGGTTATTATACTCTGTTGCTAACTAAAAGGTTGGAAATTTGAGTCTACTAAGAGGAACCTCGGAAAGAAGGCCTGGCAATCTTCTGAAAATGAACCGCTAAAACTTTATGGAGCATAGTTCTACTCTGACACACGGGAGCATGCCAAGAGTAGGAATCAACTTGACAGCAACTGGTTTGGTTACCCCAGAGGATGCTCTTCTATTTCCTCATTTAACACATGTTGCTGTGTTCCAGAAGCACCAAGAATTTTGGACTGAAAGAACAGCAGACACACGTGTTCCCTTCCTCAGGCTCTTAGAGCAAATGGAGAAATGAACAAACAAACAGAAACCAAATGGTGATAAGTGCTATGAAGGAAAGGATTAAGCACTAGAGTTGATTCAGTTAGTTTGAAGAAGATCTCTCTGAAGTCAGGATATTTAAATTGTAAGATGAAAAGACAGCCAGTCATGCGCTGAGTATTCCAGGCAGAAGGAAGAGCTGTGCAAAGCCTCTGAGCCACAAAAAACGCTTGATGGCTGAAGAATGGAAAGACATTGAGAAAGGGAGAAACGGTTTGTGCAAGGAGAGGGGCATAGGCCAATCTGAGTGGATTTGCCTGCCCGAGTGTGTGGGCTTGTAGGCCAGCGTAAGCACTTGTATTTTCCTGAGCGCAGTGGGAAGTCATTGGAGGACTTTAACCAAGGACAAGATTTGATTCTATCTCCACTCTAAGAAGAGCTCTCAGGCTGCTGTGTGGAGAGGAGCTGGCAGGGAGGGGTGGGCAGGAGTGAAAGCCAGGGCTTTGGTTGTAAGGATTAAAGCAGACAATGAATATTTAGCATCTCATGCAATACCTGGCATATAACTGTCCAGTTGATGTTAGTGGTTGTTATCAATAATTTTAATCAATATTAATAACAATCATTCAATTTGGCATCATAATCTGATGACATAAATCCAATATAATACACTTAAAATTAAATGTTCTTTCTGATTTCTGATTTCAGTCACTAAAATGTTAATATATACATACATATATAAATATATATATATGTTGTTGTTATGTGCCGTCGAGTTGGAACCGATTCATAGTGATCCCTCCTTCGGTTTCTGAGGCAGTATGACTATGGAAGTAGATTGCCCCATCTTCCTTCTGAGGAGTTGCTGGTGGGTTTGAACCGCCAGCCTGCCTTCTGGTTAGCAGTCAAGTGCCTTAAGCAATATATATATATGTCAGGAGTTGGGAATGGGGTTTAGGGACTCAACCTTAAACTAATTTTGATTCCTAAATTTTCTACTTAGTTAGTTGCATGAGTAAGTTGAGTAAGTGCATACTTTTTAGTGGGTGAATTCATGAAATATTTTTCACTAATGAAATCATTATACCAATCTATAAAAAAAGATACTTCTTGCAAATACTCTATTTTCCAGAAACCATACATTTACTTCTGTGAGATTTATTTCTGACTGAAAGAGGCTATAGGTAAAGAGAATGTGTGTCTGGAGAGCTTGCATTTTTTTGGCTAGAGTACACCAGGATACAAAAGTTCAGTTCTTCTGCTCTCTTGTCAGTTTTTACCGTTTTCTGACAATTCATCATTCTGAGTTGTTAGGGCAGAACCTGCACTCTAGTCTCATCTATGAGATACTGGAAGGACAGTAGCACTGAATCTTGCCTAACCCGTTGATATGGAGTCGATTCTGACTCATGGTGAACCCACATGTGCAGAGTAAAACTGCTCCATTGCATTTTCAAGGCTGTGACCTTTTGGAAGCAGATCACCAGACCTGTCTTCTGAGATGCCGCTACCCAACACACTGCCATTAAGTCAAATCTGACTCATAGAGACCCTGATAGGGATTCCACGGCTATAAATCTTTATGGAAGCAGACTGCCTCATCTTTCTCCTGCGGAACAGCTGGTAGGTTCAAACCACTGACCTTTTGGTTAGCAGCCAAAGCCTTAACCACAGCCCACCATAGCTCCTGAGATGCCTCTGGTTGGGTTGAACTAGCCAATTTTTCGGTTAGCAGTCCAGTGCTTAACCAATTTTGCCACCTAGGGACTCTAGACCAACAAAACCAAAACCAGAAACCAAACTCACTGCTGTGGAGTCGATTTAGATTCAAAGTACAAATGGAGAAAATGAAGGAGCAAATGTTAAGTGGCTGGCTTTGGGCACTCTCCTAAACTTCTCAAAGCCTTGGTATTCTCATCTGTCACCTGGTCAGAATAATCACACCCTTTGTAATGTGTTGTTAGGATTGAGGGAGGAGATTTACTAAGGTGCATTCATTGTGTCTGACACAAAGAAGAGTTCAGCAATTGTTATGTGGTTAGGTTATTCTTACTATTTGAAAAGCAAAGTACCTGATCTTTATTTGACCCGCTATGAGGAGCTCTGGTGATGCAGTGCCTAAGGCATTTGACTGCTAACCAGAAGGCTGTTGGTTCAAATCCACCAGGCACTTCTTGGAAGGAAGGTTGGGCAATCTACTTTCATAGTGATACAGCCTCAGAAACCCAAGGAGGGGTCACTTTGAGTCACATCTACTCAATGGCAGTGTGTTTGGTTTGGTTTGAGATAAAAGGGATAGCTCTGGTATTCCAGGTAGAACTCTGGATATAAGAAAAGAAAATGTTAGCATGATGACTTCTGACATCTTATCTATGACCATATTTTGATCTTGGGCCAGAATTAGATCTGAATAAGAGCCCCAGGGCACTAGCTCAAACTGCCTTGTCCCCTTCACCCCTCCACCCAGTGCCCTTTTTAAAGTCAGGGACCAGCTGCAGGTACTGGATTCCAGCTTTTCAAGTGAGTGGTGGCCCTTGAAAAGCTGCTGGAAATTAGACTCAGTAACCTGAGTTTGATAAGCCAAAGGGCCTGGGGTTTCAATTCCCTCTGTCCTCTGCTTTTCTAACTCATAGTAATTATCTTTGTAATGCTCTAATGCTAAATAATGATGCTGCTAATGCTTGCTGCATTTTCCTGCACAGGTGCCAGCTGTTACCTCGCAGGGCAGCTGACCGCCTTTGCACATTTGGCGTTCTCTGGGCAGCCCTCCCCACACAGCAAAACAAAGAAAGCCCCAGCCAGCTTCCCAGCCACCCCGCCCCCTCCCTCTGGCCTTAAAGAGGCCCTTCTCCCCACTCCCTGCCCTCTCCTCCCCGCCCCCACCCTTCCCTCACCCTCTGCGGACCAGGCCCTCCCTCCCACTGGTGGTTTCTTCCTGCAACAGAAATCCAGGAAACCACCCCCCACATTTCCTCTCCCCACAATCTTCTCCAGGGCCTGACTCACACACCATTCCATTTGATTTGGGCTTCTCTTTCTCCAGCCTCATGAGAAAACCCAACTCTCCCATTCATTTCTGGGAGTAAGGGCTTGCCAGATAAGGTTGCTTATTTTTTGAGTCTGATAATTGACCTTTCATCATTGAAAAAAAAAAAAAAAGAAAAGAAAAGAAAGAAAGAAAGAAAAAAGGCATATTGAAGACAAATTACCACAGAACAAATGTGAGGCTGTTGGATTCTCTCTGTCTCTGTCTCTATTTCTCTCTCTGTCTCTCTGTCTGTCTGTCTCTCTCTCTCTCTCTCTCTCACACACACACACACACAGACACACACACACACACACCACACACAAAGCCCCTCACACATTCATCATAGAGCAGCCTTTAGCAGACAACATCTGCAGGATGAGTCGTTTTTTTGGTAACTTCAATCTCATCCTTCATTGTTTCTGCGTGCTGGGTACAGTAGCTGAAAGGACCTATAACAGCAGGCCTATTTGGCACACACACAAATTTAAATGTGAACCAAAGGGTTTGCCCACCTTATGAGGAGCGGTTGACTTGTTGCCAAAAAGGGGGGAAAAAAAAATAATAATAATCCCAAACAAAAACAAGAGGTAGGGTTGATTTGGGTTGGGGGACAAGAGTTGCCATTTCCCAACAGAGTGGAGGCGCCTTTAATCTTGACAGTAAGAATAATGCCAGGGGTCACAGCACATCTGCTCAAGAGGAGAGACAAAGGGCAAGGTGGGGCCGCCCAGCCGGCTCCGCGCACAGGAGGGACAGGCTTTGTGCGCCCGCCTGCAGCCCCCTCTGCGGCGTTTAACCTTGACTTCTCCCTCCTCGGAGCTGGCACCGGAGGAAAGCCGGTCCAGATGGGCGTCCTGAGTGTGACAACAGCCCCGCCGCCCCCGCACAGATGTCGCCGGCGGCCACAGGCCCCGCCACACCGCCAACGGTGGTCGCGGGCCCTCCGAGCAGAGGGTACCGGGCGGAACCCACACCCTTCGCGCACGCCCGATCCGGCCCTGAATGCGGGGTCCAAGGGACAAAGGCTAGCCTGTGCTCGGCCAGCTGGGGGTCACTGTGTCGGCAGCTGGAGGGCCCCTCAGGGCTGAGCTCGAAGCTGTCCCCGCGGGGCGCTGGGGTTGGGCCGGGTGGGGGCGTCCGAGGCTCAGAGACCTGCGCTCCTGGACAGCAGTGCCGCCAGGGCCAGGCGAGTCCGTCAAGACAGACTATAGTGACCGGACGGAGGCGGCCCAAGGGATTCATAATTTATGATGTTGTTTCTACCAATCTGGTTTGGGATTTCACGGGCATTGCCTGTTTCCTTCCCATTTGTTGCTTCCTTCCATCCTTTTGGACAAAACTCCTTTTTCCTTCCCCAAGACAGAAGCAGCTACCATATTGAATTAATGTGCTAAGAAAGAAAAAGTAAGTTTCTACTTGAGGGATTGCTGAGGGGATGAGAGGAATGCAGGTGGGGGTGGGGTGGGATGGGAAGAGAAGTTTCTTACACAGATGTACTGTCTACTAAATTTACCTAGACAACAAGAAGAAAGCATAGGAGGTCAAGGGGTTTGTCCCTGGCTACTAACCTAAAGGGTGGCAGTTCAACCTGCCTAAAGGCTCCATGAAAAAAGGCCTGGCAACTTCCCTGCCTAAAGACTACAGCCAAGAAACTCCTATGGGGCAGTTTTCTGTGACACATGGTGTGGCCATGAGTCAGGCTGCTACTAGGCTGCTAAAAACAACATGCAGGAAAAAAATAACCCTATTCACAGAGACTTCCATACCCTTAGTAACAGGACTCAACACCCCCTGCTAAAATGGCACCCAGACTTATTGGTTCCTCAGGCCAAACAAAGTGCCCCCCTTAAGGCTGAATGCTGGGCTAATGTGTGCAAATATTGACTGAAGTCAGTGCTCAGAGGTAGTGAGAAGTGATGTCCCTATCACCAGCAACCATTTTCGTCACTTGCAAGTAGACCTCTTGGCTCTATGTGATTTTTTTTTTTTCCAAATCACTACCAGAACCCAAACCCAAACCCACTGCCATCGCATCAATTCTGACTCATGGTGACCAGCAGCACAGAGTAGAACTGCCCCAGAGAGTTTCGAAAGCTGTATATCTTTACACTGAATGGCTGGTGGGTCATCATCCCAATGCTTTAACCACAGTGCCACCAGAGCTCCTTTTTAGCACTATATGCCACAGAAATGATGACTTAGGTGTCAGGAAGGAAAGAGGTGAATTGCTCCTCCTTGAAGAGCTTGTTAGCTGATCCCTGGGACAAACAGGTGCTTCCAATTTTGGATATGTTTTGACCAAGGATGCACCTGTCCTGAAAATTCCTAAAAGTGCTTTGATGTTTGGGAAAGCCTTAAGAATTTTATCAAGTTTTGGTGCAATAAATGAATAAGGGGTAGACACACCAAAGGGCCCTAAAGTAAGTCGGAGGAAGATTTCTTTCCTGTTTCCTTTTTTATTTTTCTTGAGAAAATATTTTGTTCTAGGCCCCTTCCTTATCTCTTATTAACTTGGTGTTGCTCAAATGGAATTCAGCCCAGGGAACAACTGTTACAAAGACTGGCTCTGCAGCGAAACCCAGGAAAGACTTGAATAAAAGGAGGTTTGAAGCTGTCAGATCCATTCTGATTACTGCAAGCGCTCTTCCCTGAGGGGCCCAGCCAGGGGCTGTTTCCCTTTCTCCTGTGGGTGAGGAAGGAACCGGCCTGGCATCTTCAGATGGCACCAGGGAAGAGCTGCACGTTGCACCCAGCAGCCCCTGTAGATGGCTGGGTCATTCTGTGGTTTACAAATGACCAAGTCAGGTTGAAGCCACAGTCACTGTGGTTACAGGCGACATGATTAGTCACACAGTTAGTGATCCAGTTATGGCACACCCTCTCTTAAAAGGACATTATTCAACATTTTGCCAGCTTTGATTTCAGAAATGTTACATATATGCAAGAAAAATGAAGACTGCAAGGGGTGAGAGAATGAAATCGAGGGTATATGTTCTTTAAAAGGAGATCTGGGGTGTGGTTGTGGAGGCAAGTAGAACTGAGCTGAACTATGACTAGAGATTGCTTTCCATGTTAAAGTATGGTCCTTTCTAAGGGGAGACGGAAAGGGAGCCCTGGGGAGAAAGGGTGATGCTTCCTTGGTTAAATTGTGAGCTTTTACTTGGCTATATGTTTGTGGCCATTTATAAAATGAAAATGGGGAGGCAGGAAGGGGAAGAAGAACCCTAAATATGGAGGCTTATGTGGGTTTCTACTTTTTAAAAATAGAATTTCTTTTTACCACAGTGGCACAGGAACTTGTAAACATGAATCCCCAGCAATAGTAAACAAATTAGTCTAGGTTCTTTCATCTGAAAAGTAACTAGAGCATGTGGTGATCTCTCTCTCTCTCTCTCTCTTTTTATAAAGGGAAAATGCAAAACAAAAATTCCCTGTCCTCTTAAAGGGTTCTTTGCTGGTGTTTGTCCAGGAACAAATAGTCTTTCATTCGACTTTGGTCTCCAAAAGTTCATAAGCAAAAAAGTGCCCAACGTCTGGTTACCCACAATACAGTCTCTGGCTACATAGTGCAGCTTTTCTGTCCTGGATTTGTGATCTGCTATCAGAGTCCTTTAATTTCTCTGAACAGAAGGCTCTTTGGGAGAAGAACGAATGGGGGTGGGGAAGCAACATCGAAAGCAGGTTTTTTTTTCCTTCCTTTTTTTCTGTTTTCTTCCAGTCAGCAAGTTGTGCTTCAATTCCTCTGATCTTTCCCAGCCTCTTATTGAGGTGAGGGCCATGGAAGGGTTAAAGTAGGAGGCCACAGGCTGGTTTCCCTGCTGGCGTGTTTTCTGGGGTGGAGCAGCTGGCTAGGCACCACCAAGGAGCTGTTCATAAAAAGGAGACGCCCTACTTCTGACTTTCTTTATCTCCTTCGGAGGTTTTCCTTTTACATCGTGTTTAATACAATTTTCAATGATGACCGTCTTTTTTAAAGCCATAGGCTCCTTTTAAGCATTGGGAATCAACAGATATTCTCCACGCTTAAAATGTATCTGGTGAGATGAAAAGAAAGAGGCAGGCAATTAGGGAAAAGGTGAACAATCATTTTGAGGGACGGGCAACAACCATTATGTGTAACTAAATTTTAATTGCTTACAAACATCATTTTAAATATTTGGCCACTTTTGTGCATCAAAGATTCAATTCCAATGAATTCAATTTAATGCATTTTTCCTGAGTAACCTCAGTGAAAAACAGATCCTACTCTAGGTGCCAAGATCCTTGGATGGTAGGAATGTTTTGCACTTGATGGGTTTGAACCCATCTACCTGCACCATGGAAGAAAGGCCTTGCAATCTGCTTTTGTAAAGATTATAGCCAAGAAAACCCTATGGAGTAATACATGCAGATGCCAAGAATCAGAATTGACCAAATGACCACAAGTTTATTATTATTATTATAGATGCCAAGGATACCAATGAGTGTAAGATATCCCTAGTTCGTGCTCTCATGGAGCTTACATTGTGGTAGAGGAGAGACATAATAAATAATTAGAAAAACAAAAAACCCAAAACTTTCTGATAGGGAGAAGTGCTTTGACATAATAAAACAGGACAGAGAGAAAGCCTCTCTGAGAGTTGATGTTAGAACTGAGACCTGGGAACAAAAGAAGGCAGCCATAGTGCAATGTGGGAGAAATGGTCCAGGCTGAGCCATGCACAGAGGTCTGAGGCTGGACTGAGTATCTGAGTTGTAGAGAATGAAAGGGCTTTGCCACAGGGTTGGGGAGATACAGGGTAGGGGACTCCGGGGTCACTTTCAGGTTCTTTTATCAATTTGTACAATTCCAGGGAGCACCATCAGAACCTGTGGCTTGTCTGCAACCAGTATCTGACTCACTCCCATGTGACTTTGGGAGCAAGTCAGCAAAGCAGCAGAGTCAGACCCTGTCCTTTCACCTGTAAATACCCTCTGCCTTGACTTTAATGTCAGCAATAGTTATTGAGAGCAGAAGACATAGCTGTCACAAAACAAAAAATCATGTTGAGGTTGGGAGAGACAGATGTAGAGGTGTGTGTCTTGTGGAGTTGGCCAACTGGTAGGGACAAGGCTTAGGTTGAGAGTTCTGAGGCAAGGGTTTCATGAGAGGTCTCACTCGTATATGATTGATCTTTCCCCCTCAGGATGAGCAGTCTCCTCAGACCTGAATGTGGTCCTCCTTTCACTTCTTCCTTTTAATCTTAATTTATATATCTCAGGGGCCTGACATTTAGTCCCCCAAATCTGCTTCAAACCACTTCCAGGAGGCCTGGGTGTCCCTCACCTACTCTCCAAGACCTTCTCATCTGTCCCAAGAGAGTCGGCAGGCTTGCTCCTTCTCTCTCATCAGGTATAATAGAATCATCACTGACTTTTCTGGAAAAGAGCCTGGCTCTCCTTTCTTTCTTGACATTCTCTTTCCTCAACTCTGATTTCTGATGGACAAGGACTTCAGCCTCTGAGTAGAATGTGGGAGAAAGAAAGGAATATTAAATGAGGCAGCAGGAAGAAGACGAATTAGGGGACTGGGGAGGGGAGGATACTTCTGAATTTGTCCCCAGTTCTCCAGGTTTGGGAAAGAGAATTGCTTTCTTATATAAGCAAACTCACATGTTCCTACAATTGAATTTTTTTTTTTTTAACCTCTTTTATTTGGGAGCCGTGGATACCCCCAGAGTGGAGTTAATGCAGTTAGCATTAAGTACAAAAGGTTGGCACTTCAAGTTTACTCAGAAGAAAGGCCTGGTAATCTACTTGCAAAAAAAAATCAGCCGTTGGATACCCTGTGGAGCCCAGTTCTACTCTGACACACGTGGGGTCACCATGAATAGGAGTCTATCCCATGGCAAATAGTTTATTTATTTTTTTTTTGGACATCTCCCAGCTGTTTACCTCAGGCAGGCCCCCAGTGGGGTTTCTAAACCAGTAAGCCTGTCCTGATCCATTCTCAGAGCTTCCTCCTTCCTCCTGGTTGCAGACAGGTTTACCTCAGGGGCTCTAGAAAGTTCATCTTGAACAGTTTTCCATCTCTGCACCGCCAGCTCTGACCAGCTCCTTGGCCCATTTATAAAGCTACACAGAATGACATCCCTGGGGCTGCATTTCCAATTAGGGAGGGGAGAGACCAAGGAAGAAGATTTCCTAGCTCAAGCCCAAGCAGTGGAGCAGCTGAGCAGAAGTATGGGGGCAAGTCTCCGGGTCTGGCTCCTCTCATGCTCTCTGACCCTCTCCTTTTCCCTTCCTCACTTAGTTTGAAGAGTATCTAGGCTTCCTGACTATCTCACCTTCTATTCTTTTCTGGAATAGAGACTTGTTTTTTTTTTTTGTCAAGCTATCAAAGAAGCCCTGTTGAATCAGTGGTTAAGCACTTGGCTACTAACTGAAAGGTCAAGAGGTTCGAACCCACTAGCTCTTCTGCAGGAGAAACATATGGTAGTCTGCTTCCAGTAAGACTTACTACCTTGGAAATCCTATGGGGCAGTTCTACTCTGTCCAATGGGCTACTATGAGTCAAACTATCTAGGGTCACAGAAAACTGATACACCCTCATTCCACCTTTTCCTTAATTTCTTTGGGAGTTTCAAAACGTAGGTTCTGGGTTTTGAGACCATAGGTTTGAGTGCTAGTTCTGCCATGTACTGGCATATGACCTTGAGAAGTTGAATGGTATCTTAGAGCCTCAGTTGAAAAATGAGGACCACAGTAGTACCCATCAAACAGAGTGGCTGTGAGATTTAAATGAGATACTTGATGTAGTGTTCCTCAAGACCTGCCCAGGCCATAATATGGGTCCAAATACATTTTGGCTATTACAATGACCAGCATTCAATATTGCAAAACACCTCCTTCTTAAACTTTCCCTTCCACTGGTCTTGTAAACTCACACTCTGTTCAGGATCATCTCTGATCTCTGCCTTCATCTCTGTCTCCTGGAAATACTTCTCCTAGGCATCTATGCCCTCTTTTATTCAATTGGGGGAGTGCCTATTGGTCCTCATCTAGCTTATCATCCACATCATCATCTCCAGCCCTTGCCTCTCTGTAGCTGACATCCTGCAACTCTGACTGCTTGCTTCTTGTGGTAGTTAAAGTTGTATGTCAACTTGGCTGGGCCTGGTTGAGTGGCTGGGCAGCTGGTGGTAGTTGTTCCCCATGATGAGACTGGCAATCAGCTCCATGGTGGGATCTACCACAAGCAGCTGAGTAGCTGCCTTAGGGATGTGGTCTGCTTCCTGTATGTAAGTAGCAGCTTTGGGAATGGTCTCTAGTTTATGGCACACTTGAACCCTGCATGTAACCATGTCATTATTCAGCAGCCTGCCATGCTCTGCCGACCTTGGGACTTTCAATGGACTTGAATTAATGACCTGCCATGTTGTTTGGTAACGTTGGGACTATGCCTTTTTACTTGTCAACCTTGGGCTTGTCAGTTTCAGCAGCCAGTAGCTGCCTGAGTGAAGAAAAGCCTCTAGCTCCAGTGGGCCAGGAGCAGGAGGCAGAGCTGAAGCCCAAGGTTGAGGGGCTTTCACTCAGCCCCTAGAGCCTAGCACTTTGAATTCAGACTTAAAGCCTCCAAATTTTAAGAATAAACTCCTATTTGTTAAAGCTATCACATTTGTTGCATATTCTTGTTAGAGCAGCACAGGTAACCAAAACACTTGTCACTTCCATTTGGACTTCTTACACCATTACAAACCTAATCTGTCTAAAAACCAAGCGACCATCTTTCTTCTATCTTCTCTTGACTTTGGAATGTATGATTCCACCTTCTCCTGAACACATTTCCTTCCCATCACTGTCCCCACTGAGAATTAGGGTCTTTGTATCTTCATTTACAGTGTCTCCCTCCCATAGCTACTTGTTTTCCAGGACCACCCAGGTCTAGTCCCCAAAATATTTGTGCCAATGATGTTCTAAGTGCTATCTAACCTGTCCCCTTGGTTCTATTCTCTGATTCATGCTGCAATGCACCACTTAGCCCCCATGTGACACCCTACTGGGTAGCCCTCACAGCAGTCTGTGGGAGAGAGAGAGAGAGAGAGAGAGAGAGAGAGAGAGAGAGAGTGCATGCCGATCTCTTACCTCAGCTTCACAGTTCCAAAACTCAGTCTCTAAATGATAGGATCCCACATGTTGGTAGCAAGGATTTTTGGCTTATGCCCACCCTAGATTTGGAATTAGGAGGAGGACCTTCAGGACAAGTATATTAACCTGATTTGCATGAAGGGTGAGGAAAATCAAAGAGAAGTAACAGTAATTAGAGTTTAAAATACTGGTAAGTGTGAAAAGGGAGAAGAAATTTCAAGTGCGCTAATAGGATTTTTTTTTCTTTTTTTTTGTAATAGGAGTCTCTGGGTGGTGCAAAGAGTTAATACTTGCTAACTGAGATGCTGAGGGTTCAAGTCCATCCAGAAGCACCTAGGAAGAAAGACCTGGCAATATACTTCTGAAACTTCAGCCACTGAAAACCCTTTGACACACATGGGGTCACTATGATTCAGAATTAACTTGACAACAACTAGTTTGTTGAATAATAATAATAAGTATTATTATTAATGTTGTTCTCTGATCTTTTGAGAATGTAGGCCATATAAAAAATTAATAGAAGTGCTAAGATATCTATGTGTTGTTATGATCCTGAGAGTAATGCTCTGATGCACTGATACGTTCATTCTTCCAAAATGTACTAAGCATGCATTATGGGCCGAGCACTGGGGATATAATTGAGCAATGCCCTGCCTGCAAGAAGTTTACAATCAAGCAGGGGAGACAGATAACACAAACAAGTAATAGCAATGAAATTTGGTAAGTGCTATGGATGGTCAGGTACAGAATGTCATGAAACTCCTTAATTAACCTGCAAACCTTAGAGTCAGATAAGGTTTCATAGAGAACACGATATCTGGACTGACATGAAAGAAGAGTAGGAGTCACCCAGATAGAAAAGTTCCATGCCAAGAACAGTGAACACAGTCTGTAAAGTAGAGAGGCACAATGTTTTCAAGGAAGTGAAAGGGTTCATCTGGGCAGAACGTGGGTGGAAGTGCTGAGAGACAGGATTCTGTAGAGTGACAGTGAACATTTAGACTGTGCTCATGTGCTTTGATTTTACCCTAAAAGGCAAAACAACACCATGGAAGGGTTTTAAATGCAGTGTGTGTGTGTGTGTGTGTGTGTGTGTGTGTGTGTAACAATCAGACTTGGTTATTAGAAGGGCCTATCTGGCTATTGGAGAGGAGCGAGACTGACACAAAGAAACCAGTTAGGAGGTTGTTGCAGATATCAGATGAGAGGGGATGGGGACTGGACTAGAGTGGATGTACAGAGAAGTGAACATAATTGAGCAATATTTGAGAAGACTTGCAATAGATTGGGTATGGGAGATGAAAGAGATGGGAAGGTTGAGGATAGCTCCCAGGTTCTGACATGGCATTCACTGAGTTTGGGAAGATCAGGTGAAGCATGAAGGGGAAGTGGATGGGTTTGCTTTAGTGTATATTGAGTTTGAGGTTCCTGAGAGATATCCTAGTAGATAGGGGCTTGAAAACACTGGTCATTGTTGGTGGAACAAGGCAGAAAATTGAGAAAATAATTCAGATCATTTGTGTGTTCATTTCTGCCTTAGCCTGAGAAATTTTGGTGGTAAGGAAAGAAGCTCACTCAATGTAGCTCAAATAAAATGTAAGATAGTGTTAGGGTAGAGTGAGCTCCATGGGGAATGTTGCTCTTGGGGAAAATGAAAGGCTTGGAATGGCTGTTCTGGACAATACAGGGTGACATGGCCTCATCCCTTCCAGTCAGTTTCACTTCCTTCTGTGAGGCCTCCATCTTTGCTCTCTATAGAACCGACTTCTGCTCCATCCTCCAATTTACCTAACATCTGAACTGAAAACCTTACTGTGGACTTAGCACAATTCATGTAACTCTTTATTCAAATTTTTGAGGAAAAGAGAATCTGATTGGTCACTGAGAAGTTAATGGCATGGCTGGCTTTGGGTCAGGTGGCCATTCTTAGTCTAATCAGAGACAGCAGTGTATATCTATGTATATCTGTGTGTGTGTGTTCTAAGACCTGTGTGTAGGCAGGCTTTGCACGAGAAGTTGTGGTCAGTTGTACAGATGAATATAGAACTTCTGGGTGGATAGAATGGTTATAGAGTTCTCAGGTGCTAAGCAAAAGGTTGACAGTTTGAACCCACCCAGCTTCTCTGTGGGAGAAAGACCTGGCAGCCTACTTCTGTAAAGATTGCAATGAAGAAAATCCTATGGGCAGTTCTTCTCTGACACATGGGGTTCACTATGAGTTGGAATTAATTGATGGCATCCAACAACAACAACAACCTATTAAACGCGAGTAGCTGGGTGCTGTAAATCATTGATGCACTTGGCTGCTAACATTGAGGTTGGTAGTTGGGGTCCACCCAGAGGTGTCTTGGAAGAGAGTCCTGGTGAACTGCTTCCAAAAAATCAGCCATTGAAAACCCTATGGAGCACAGTGATACACATGAGTTGCAATTGACTCCACAGCAACTAGTTAATCTACTAAATGTTGATTCTTCAGCTACTATGGCTTTCATGTAGTAGGAAGAAAACTCAGGGTGGACAAAACTGAGTCTGAGTACCTCTTTAACTAGTAAGATCTTGCACAATGTGCATATGCTCTCGGAGCTTCAGTCCCCTACTCTGAGAAATCAGTGCTAACATCTACCTGGCCAGGATGAGAGAATTAAGCAGAAAAAATCCTGTGAAATGCCCTGCACACAGGAAGCACTCACTGACTGCTCCTTTCCTCCTTTTACTTCTTTATGCTTGTTCATGCCACTGTCTTGTCTAAAAACAGGAATTGTATTTGTTAAGTCACTTTTTAAAAGTGATTCATATTCATTAGCATTGCCAAATATTTATAGGATGATTTTATATTTTATTCCATTACAAAGTACTTGTAAACACTCAGTAACAGTTTGCAAAATTGAGACGAGGAAAAACATTCACCCATAATCTTGCCATCTAAATAAAAACACATAGACCATTTAATTTATTTCTTTTCGGCCTTTTTTTTTGTTGTTGTTCTTTTGTTTTTATATAAATAGAATCATAATTTACACACAGTAAAAATGCAGTGTTTTAAGATGTTAAAACTCAAATTATTTGCAGAATGAAAGACATATACTTTGAAAGCATTCGATTTTCATAGATCCAGAATATCTCAGAGATGGGGCAGTGTTCCATTAAAACCGCATTTAATTCTACCAAATTACAAATGCGTTCCAAGTGAGAATTCTGTTAGATCCAATTCATTTTCATCCACACACAAGACAATTAGCCTTACTAATTCCTATTACCACAGATTGCTCCTCAATCTTTTTTCCTGCCTTGCAAATGAATACTAGGGGTCCTGAAGGAGACTAAAAGAGAGCATGGAGAGTACAATTCACGTCCATTACTATTACTGACAACCAACTCAAAAGCTTCATCTTTGAACCATTAGGTGAACTTGGGGAGCTTTAAGAGGCCCATCTATGATAATTCATGACTGAATAATTGTGGAATTTTAGGATGAAAGTTGCAGACTCAGCTAGAACAAAAATAGTCCAGATCTAGTTCTTTTCAAGGATGTAAGTTGTAAAAAATTTCTCTAGCTTTGAATGAAATAGAGATTAAGTAGCTTCAAGTGGTGATGGAAATTAGGGAAGTCCTCCAGTAGTGATTTCTTTCTTAAATAAATACCACTCAGCTAGTTGGAGTTAGTAATTCTGAGAGAAGTAGTTTAGACACTGTACTATGACTTGAATGGTCCTTGGAGAAGATCTTGGAAAGTACCTGTAAAAGGTTGGAAAGATTTGGAAATACATCCTTTGTATTACTTAGGATTCTCCAGAGAAGTGGAATCTATCTATTTATCTTCACAGAGAGAGAGAGAGAGAGGAAAAAAAAAAAAAAAAGAGAAGAGAGAAAGAGAGAGTTGTTGTTGTTGTTGTTATTTGCCATCGAGTAGGACCAACTCATAGTGACCCCTCCGTGGGTTTCTGAGGCAGTATCACTACAGAAGTAGATTGCCCAACCTTCCTTCTGAGGAGTGGCTGGTGGGTTTGAACCACCAGCCTTCTGGTTAGCAGTCAAGTGCCTTAGGCACTATGCTATCATTTATTTCAAAGAATTGTTCATGAGATCTTGGAGACTGAATCTAAGATGGTAGGCTGGAAAGTCTGCAGGATTTCTGTGTTACAGTCTTGAAGCAAAACTTCTTTCTTAACATTTACCTGAGGTAAATACACTCCTTGGAGGGAAAAATCATGGGAGAAAGAAGGGCTGTTTATGCACAGGGAAACAGCCAAGGAAGCAGGGGTGCCTGGAGGGATGGATACAGGGAAGAGGTGACTGTCAGAAGGAAGTGGGAGGGGAGCTGTTGCATTGTGGTGAATTGTGATCAATGTCATGAGACAAAGTGTATGTGTACTGCTGTATGGAAAGTGAATTTTCTCTGTAAATCTTCACCCAAATCACAATAAAACAAAACAAAACAAAACAAAACAAAAAGCTTCTTTCTTTAGGAGAACTCAGTTTTTACTCTTATGGTCTTCAACTGATTGGATGAATACCACACATATATTCTGCTTTGCTTAAAGTCAATTGATTGTAACCATTCACATTTCAATACCTTCAAAGCAACATCTTGACTAGTGTTTGACCAAACAGCTGAGCACCATAGCCCAGCCAAGCTGACAAAAAAATTCTGAGAGAATTATCACACCAATTACCAGTTTACCGAGGATCATCTCAAAGCAGACAAACAAATTTCAAAATTTCCATTAGGACAAAATGCATCATGCTATTGGGGAATTTCTAATAACACTAAATACTTGTCACTGGATGTTTGCATTGAGCTTTACCACTTGCTTGGCTTGACCACTTGCTTTCTTTCTGTGCACTGATGGGCTTTCCTTGTGGTGCGCCTGCGCACACATCCACCACTCCCTGCAATTCCATGGAGATGATGTAGGGTTATGCATTTGTGGTCTAGGACAACCCCTCTGCCCAGGTGACAATGCTTGTACCATATTGACATTATGAAGCCTTACCTTCTGTGTTTTTGTGGTAAGCCTGGGGAAGGCAGAGGTTGCTTCTTCCCTACGATGGCTGCTGGTTAACACTCACACATCTACCAGGCTGGTTAGTCCCACATTAGAGAGGAAGATGTGTCTTACTGAGGTTCTCGGGCTATTTTTGTAGCATCTGGATTTTTTTTTTTTTTCTCCAAATCCTCTTCTCTCCTCTTTATGACACTACACAGTTTAGGCTAAAGGCTCATGTTTGAGGCCTAGTTAAACTGCTGTTTGATATTTTCTTGCTTGTTACCACATTGGTGGCATCAAATGTCCTTATTGATTTCTGCCTGATTGGTCCAACCTGGAACAGGATCAGCTTTGTAAATGGGACATCTTGTGGTCTGAAATATGAGATTTGTTTCAACAAACCACTCTTAACCATCATTTCTCCAAGGGAACCAAGGAAACAGAATTGTTGAATTTCTTCTTGGTTTTCCCTCCCTCAACCCTTCTCACTCTTGCTAGTTGCTCTCTCCCCCTCCTGCCACTTTCTCCCAGTGCTTATAAACAAAACCCCAAACAATATCCACTGAACTCTCAAATCACTCCCTGGGCCCCTGAATTAGACAGAACTGAATCATTGTGGCTACTGATTGAGTGGAAGATAGAAGAAGATTCCACTGTGCAAGTTAAGGAAAGGGTCAGAGAACCTTAAAGACAGACAGCTGAATTACAGGGCTTCCGGGCTGAGGTTCTGTTTTTGTTACCCAAAGGCATAAATTCAGCACCACAAACTTGAAGACATGGCAAATGAACAGAATAGGAGATTTTTTTCTTTTTTAAGTGAAATTCCTCTATTTCACAAGAATACCAACATGAAGGCTTACATATTTTTCACGTCAGTTCTATTCCCTGCCACCTTTGTTTTGCAGCCTGCTTGCCTGCCTCTCCTTAAAAGCTGGACACATCACCATTCCATTTTTCTATTGGTTGTGACTGAAGTAGCTTGAGGTCAATTATTTCCCCAGCAATTGACAAAGAGTCTTGACAAAGAGGAAAGTGACATTGTCCCTTACACAACATTGCGCCCGCCTCCCCTCCCCTCCTCTTCCCTCCTGGCTGACAGGAGGGCACTGCTTTCCTTTGCAAGGAGCCCAGCAGGATAGTGGCGGTGGGGTCTGTGGAAGTGCGTTGGTAACATATGGTAAGTGGAGAAAATGTTTGTATTCATGGTAAAGGACCAGGAGAAGACTCACACAAGGTCATACCAGAGAGGATTCGAGCCAGAGACTGAGACAGACACAGTCAAGAGATTCGAGATTCTGTCTTTGGTCTGGATCCAACAGAGAATTTATGTAAAGAATTATTTTGTTCTGTTGCTTTCCTTGTCGTCTCTGCTTAGCAATGTGAACTGTTGGCAACTTGAAAAAGCAAATATCCCTCCCCCGAAGCTCCTTGAAAATGTCACACTGAACCTTCCCAGGGCCCTGCCAAGGCTCCAGCCACCTTTTCCCTTCCCCCAGCTTGTGCCCCCAAGACCCAGAATTCAAAACCGCATTGTCGGATCGCCTGTGCCTTGGGCCTGTTGGTTGCTTCCTTTATTGTTTTGATTGGAAGCAATGTAACACAAAGCGCAGTGACCGAGTGGGCATTTGGGGCTACTGGTCTTTGGGGGAAGATATGAATAATTGATCGGTGTTAGATTACTTTCTGGTGAGTTACATGAAACCTCTAGTTTTCTTCTCCAGTGCTTTCCAGACGGTGTTTAGCAAGACAGCTTCGGTAAAAAGGTACTCTTCTAGTCCCCAGTAGGAAACATCGCGGCTGCCCCACAGTGCTACACTTAAACGCGCGGACCGCAAGGTCTGCTGTCGGCTAGAGCCGTGGGACAGACGCAGGCACTCACACGGACAGACCGGTGGACCGACAGATACACGTGAGGTTCTACTCTCCAAGACCGTAGGCGGAATGTGTGCAGAGTCGAGGAAAGCGAGGGAGGGCCACTCCCCTTTGCCAACCAATGCTTACCCACTTCCCGGGTGTGCAGGCCTAAAGGGCCCAAGGGGGGGAAGATGTGAAATCGAGTGCGCTAGAGTCTGGGTTCGAAGCTTGTTTGGAGCCTTCTTACAATCTACACCCCTCAACTCCCTTCGGGTAGTGAGGTGGGGTGCAGGTGCGCTGGACTGCGGGCTTGTAAGGGGTTCCCCCCTCCCCTTAGGGCCTCGTGGAGCAGCCATAAAACAAGCACCCGCCGCAAGGAGGCCCGGCTTAATGGCTTCTCCCAGATAAAAGAGCCGGCTACCTTTCTTTCTCCATAATGGCCCCGGAGGCTAATGTCTTAAAGAGGAAACAAAAGGATTGTTTCACAGCACAAGGGGGGCGGGGGAGGGGGGCAAGAGCCCGGAGTAGGGGGGGACTGGGTGCTGGTACCGGAGGGAAGTGGTGGCACTGCTTCTTAACTCTTTCTCTCCCGTGGACGCTCAAGCCTCCTCGGGGTCCCCACCCGCACCCACGACCCGAGCAGGACGAGGAGGAGGGGACGGCGACGCCTGGATGAGATCGCCCTACGACCGGGCTTCCGACTCTCTTCGCCCTCCTCATCGTCTTCCTTCTAAAGAACTTCTGAAAGGGAGAATGAATGAAGCTCAAGGGGCCCTGATCGTGAGTTGCAGTTACGAAAGTCAATCCCGGAGGAACATTTCTCGGAACCCTGGTGACAATGCAGGATTGTCGCCAGGGAGAGCCATCTGGGCCCGAACTCTTGAAGGTTCTTGAAGGTGGGCATTCCTGGGACAGGGCGGGAGGGCGTGCCGGCGAGAACCCGATCCTGGCGCAGAGAGAGAGAGAGGCCTCTTCTGAACCCGCCAGCACCGCGCCAGGGAGCTGTTATGCCCGCGCCCCTCTGCAAACAAGGTGGCTCAGGTGTGAGTGACTGTGCGCCAGCTCGGGCGCCTCGTACAGGAAGTTTACATTTGCAAGCTGCAGAGGGAGCGAAGAGGGAGAGTCGTTGTCTCAACTGCTTTCTGGCTTTTTGTTCAGCCTCGGAGAAAACATCAAAACAATAGTTAAATAGCAATTGAAGATGAGTGATGTAGGAAATAAACAACTCGACAACAAAGATGCCCATAGGGCTTTTGTTTTTAACAGTTCTTTATCATGGAAATCTTCGCACAAATACATCACGGGAGGGGATGGGGTAGTGTGGTGTGTTTTACATTTCAACGTGAATCGAAACCACGGATCAGAATCCTCTGAAGGACTTGGTAAAGCACGACGTGACCGGTCCCATCTCCAGAGTTTTATTTAGTAGATCTAGGCTCTGCGGCAGCCTGAGAATTTGCAATTTAAAGTTCCCTGGTGCTGCTGCTGCTGGTCTGGACGTTACACTTGGAGATCCACTGGTATAATAAATTCTCATTTAAACCTTGCCCAACTTCAAAACGTACATCTTCCCCATCATGTTTCTTCTGTTCACATCCCTTCCCTCCTCCACAACTTGTTCTGTTGGCTGGAGAATGTTAAAGCATATCCTGTACATCATGTTATTTCACTCTTGTGGGTAAATTTTAATTCACTAGTTGCTTAAGCGGAGCTCTGGTAGCATAGTGGCTAAGGCACTTGACTGTTAACCAGAAGGCTGGCAGTTCAAACCCACCAGCCACTCCTCAGAAGGAAGGTTGGGCAATCTACTTCCGTAGTGATGTTGTTGTTACGTGCCTTCGAGTCGATCCCGACTCATAGGGACCCCTCCTTGGGTTTCCTAGGCAGTATCACTACAGAAGTAGGATTGCCCAACCTTCCTTCCGAGGAGTGGCTGGTGGGTTTGAACTGCCAGCCTTCTGGTTAACAGTCAAGTGCTTTAGCCACTATGCTACCAGAGCTCCTTACTGCTTCAAAAACCCAAGGAGGGGTCGCCATGAGTTGGGTCCGACTTGATGACACATAACAACAACAAAATTACTTAAGCCAGAGGACTAAATGTTACAGGACATAACTGAACAAACAAGTCTTTTACATGCTTCCAGATTTTCAGCCTCTCTTCTGGTCATTTTATGCTGGAGCCCAGGTCCAATGCCTTTTTCTGTAAAAGCTGTGCCTGCACCTTAGTCCTGCGATCACCCTTCTGTGGCTCCTCTTCTGCAAAGTGCTTCATGTTCCCAGAACCCACTGGGTTTACCCACAAATTGGGCTACTTCTGGGGGGCCACCTGGTCCCCTCTGTCAGCCTCTGGTCATTATCTTCAGTCTGTCATCCTGTACTCCCATGACCATTATTTACTCTGAAGTGTTTTCCTAACAAGGCAACTGACCCAGGCCTGAGTGGCCTCCTTCAAGATGGGTCTTTGAACCTCAAGTGTGTGGTGGGAACGTCAGTGCAAGCACGTGGAGGTATTTTGAATCACTGACTCTAAACTTCCCCAGCTCATACTCCAAGAGAGCTGCTCAGGGCTGCCTGCTTCTTCCTTCGATTCCTGGTATTGGAGACATAGAAACAGATTCTAGTCCATAGCTTCTGTGAATGCTACCATTCAAGCCCAACCTAAGCTCTAGAAGTTAATGGGTCCTGACACAGAGGGTCTGTGTGTGTTATTTCTGTTCAAAGAGGCTCTGCATTCCCCTCACCTTGTCTTCTTTGTGAAGCTCTACCCAGGCTTCTCCACTCTTCTTTAAAGCCAGTTGCTCTTGAGTTGACTCACTCATAGCAACCCCATGTGTGTGTCAGAGGAGAACTGTGCTACAGAGGATTTTCATTGGCTAATTTTTCAGAAGCAGATAACCAAGCCTTTCTTCCAAGGTACCTCTGAAAACAAAACAAAACAAAAAAGCCAAATTCACTGCCATTGAGTTGGTTCTGACTCATAGCCATCCCTCTTTGGGTTTCTGAGGCAGTATCTCTAAGGAAATAGATTTCTCAGTCTTCCTTCTGAGGAGTGGCTGGTGGGTTCCTCTGGGTAGACCCAAAGCTGCAGTCTTTCAGTTAGAAGTCAGTGTGTTATGCATTGAATGTGATATGCACCACTTAGGAACTCCCACACCCTCCTTTAAAAAGGGAAAAAACGTCCTTCCTTGCTTCCCCTCTCCATGTTGAGTTGGGATTCCTCTCTTCCACCACAACTGCCTCACTGTCCCACCCTCATGGCTCCCCAAAGAGCTCTCTTAGACTGTTAAGAAGTTTACTCTCATACCCGTTGGTTGTTCGCTCTCCTTCCCTGACTTTCTGGGAAGCTGTAGTAATTTTTCCTTTCCCAGACTGCTGCTAAAGAAAGCTCAGATGAAGTAGAATCCTCCACCCTCAAAGCTCTGCTCGCATTTTCATACATTTTGCTTCTTATGCTAGCTAGGAGTTAGCTGTTACTTACCTATTTGCTCATGAGTCCTTCAGCTTGCCTTTGCTGTTCCAGCCTTTCTCAAAGAAAATGAGAACTGGGTGTATTTACTCTCCCAAACAACCTAATTTTGTTTGGTAGGTTCCCCTTGTCACTTGGTGTCAGCTGAGGTAGCAGTTTTCCAACTAAAGGGTCACCATGGGTTGGCATCTACTTGATGTGAGTGGGTTTGGTTGGGCTTTGGTGCCAGGAAGGGGGAGTCCCTGGGTGGTGCAAATGGTTAATGCACTCACTGCTGATTGAAAGGCTGGAGGTTCAAGTTCATCCAGAGCTGCTTCAGAGGAAAGGCCTGGTGATTTACTTCAGAAAAATCCGCCATTGAAAACCCTGTGTTTCTACTCTGACACACATTGGGTCTTCAAGAATCTCAACTGGCTCAATGGCAACTAAACAAAAAAATAAAACCAAACTCACTGCCATCGAGTCGGATCTGACCCATAGCAACCCCTCCTTGGGTTTCTGAGGCAGTATCACTATGGAAGTAAATTGCGCAATCTTCCTTCCAAGTAGTAGTTGGTGGGTTTGAACCACCAGCCTCCTGGTTAGCATTCAAATGCCTTAGGCACTATGCTACCAGAACTCCCCCATCAATGGCAACTAGTAGACTTGATACCAGGAAAGGAGACCACATGGTGCTGGGGTAAGATTTGTAATGGAAAGATTTGGGTGCCAGCTCTGGTTCTACCTTTTCATAGCAGATTAAAAGTTGCTGGATTCAGTGTTAGGAGCTTCAAGTGCCTCATTCATTCATACATTCATTCATCAAGCATGCTAGGTGCTGTTCTAGATGCTGAGGACATTTTGCTGCTGTTGTTAGGTGCTGTCCAGTCAGTTCCGATTCATAGTGATGCTATGCACAATACAATGAAACACTGCCTGGTCCTGAGCCCTCCTCACAATCCTTGCTATGATTGAGCCCATCACTGTACCTGGTCAATCCATCTTATTGAGGGTCTTCCCCTTTTCACTGACCCTCAACTTTACCAAGCATTATGTCTTTCTCCAGAGATTAATTCTTTTTAACAATATGACCGAAGTACATGAGACAAAGTCAGATCATTCTTTCTTTCTTTCTTTTTCATTTTTGCAGTTTTTCCTGTCCTCCACTCCCACCCCTGGTAACCAACAAAGAAAGTTTCCTTCCATGTATACACCTTTCCTGGACTTTCTACAATAATGAACTAATGCTGTATTTCTCCTTCTGCGATTGACTTATTTCATTTAGCATAATGTCCTCCAACTTCATCCACATTATGCTGTGTTTTGCAGGATCTATGTTATTCTTTAGGGTTGCATAGTATTCCATTGTGTGTATGTACCATAGTTTGGTAATCCATTCTTCTGTTGATGGGCACCTAGGTTGTTTCCATTTTTTTGCTGTTATAGATAGTGCTGCGTTGAACATAAGTGTGCATGTATCTGTTATTGAAAGTCTGACCATTCTTGCTTTTAAGAAGCATTCCAACTGTACTTCTTTCAGCGCAGATTTGTTCATTCTTTTAGCAATCCACGGTATTTTCACTGTTCTTTGCCAACACCACAATTCAAATGAATCAATTCTTCTGTGATCTTCCTTATTCATTGTCCATCTTTCACGTGCATATGAGGCTATTGAAAATACCATGGCTTGGGTCAGATGCACCTTAGTCTTCAAAGTGCAATCTTTAATACTTTAAAGAGGTCTTTGTAACATATTTGCCCACTGCAATAATACATTGCCTGATTTCTTGACTGCTGCTTCCACGGATGTTCATTGTAGATCCAAGTAAAGTGAAATCCCTGACAACTTCAATCTTTTCTGTATTTGTTGTGATGTTGCTTATCGGTCCAGTTGTATGTATTTTTGTTTTCTTTATGTTGAGATGTAGCCATACTGAATGCTGTGGTCTTTGGTCTTCATCAGTAAGTGCTTCAAGGTCATCTTTACTTTCAGCAAGCAAAGTTGTTGTCATCTGCATGTTGCAGGTTGTTAATGAGTCTTCCTCAAATCCTAATGCAACATTCTTCTTCAAATAGTCTAGCTTCTCAGATTATTTGCTGAGCATACAGATTGAATAAGTAGGTTAAAAGATACAGCCCTGATGCACACCCTTCCTGATTTTAAACCATTAAGTATTCCCTTTTTTGTTTGAACAAAACCTCTTCGTCTATATACAGGTTGCCATGAGCACGATTAAGTGTTTTGGAATTCCTATTCTTCACAATGTTATCCATACTTTGTTATGATCCATACAGTCTAATACCTTTGCATAATCAATAAAACACAGGTAAATATCTTTCTGATATTCTTTGCTTTCAGCCAAGATCTGTCTGATATCAGCAATGGTATCCCTTGTTCCACATTCTCTTCTGAATCCAGCTTGCATTTCTGACAGTTCCCTGTTGATGTACTGCTGTGAACATTTTAAAATTATCTTCAGCAAAGTTTTACTTGCAAGTGATATTAATGATATGGTATGATAATTTTGGCATTCTGTTGTATTGCCCTTTGTGGTGGTTATGTTTGTGTGTCAACTTGGCTAGGCCTGGTTGAGTGGCTGGGCAGCTGATGGTAGTTTTTCCCCATGATGAGACTGGCAATCAACTGCATGGTGGGATCTACCACAAGCAGCTGAGTAGCTGCTTTGGGTACGTGGTCTGCTTCCCATATATAAGAAGCAGATTTGGGAATGGTCTCTAGCTTATGGCACGCTTGGACCCTGCATGTAGCCATGTCGTTGTTCAGCAGCCTGCCATGCTCTGCCAACCTTGGGACTTACAATGGACTTAAATTAATGGCCTGCCATGTGGTTTGGTAACATTGGGACTGTGCCATTTTATTTGTCAACCTTGGGCTTCTCAGTCTCAGTAGCCAGCAGTTGTCTGAGTGGAGAAAAGCCTCTAGCTTCAGTGGGCTGGGAGTTGGAGGCAGAGCTAAGCCCAAGGCTGAGGGGCTTTCACCGAACTCCTAGAGTTTGGCACTTTGTACTTGGACTTAAAGTCTCCGAATTGTAAGAATAAATTCCTGTTTGTTAAGGCCATCCCATTTGTGGTATATTATTGTCAGAGTGGCACTAGGTAACCAGAACTCCCTTCTTTGGAATGGGCACAAATATGGATCTCTTACATTTGGTTGGCCAGGTACCTGTCTTTCAAATTTCTTGGCATAAGTGAGTGAGCACCTCCAGCGCTGCATGTGTTTGTTGAAATATCTCAATGGGTATTCTTTCTGTTCCTGAAGCCTTCTTTTCCATCAATGCCTTCAGTGCAACTTGGACTTCTTCCTTCATTTTCATTGGTTCTTGATCATATGCTGCCTCCTGAAATGGCTGATCATTGACCAATTCTTTTTGGTACAGTGGCTCTGTGTATTCCTTCTACCTTCTTTGGATGCTTCCTGCCTCATTCAATATTTTGCCCAATATATTGTAATTCGAGGCTTGATTTTTTTCTCCAATTCTTTCAGCTTGAGAAATGCTGCTTGTGTTTTTCTCTTTCAGTTTTCTAATTCCAGGTTTTGTACATTTCATTATATTACTTTACTTTGTCTACTTTGAAATCTTCTGTTCAACTCTTTTACTTCATCATTTCTTCCATTTGCTTTAGCTACTGTTTGTTCAAGAGCAAGTTTCAGAGTGTCTTCTGACATTGATTTTCATCTTTTCTTCCTTTCCTGTCTTTTTAATAACCTTTTGCTTTCTTTATATATAATGTTCTTAATGTTACTTCACAACAAATCTGGTCTTTGGTCATTGGCGTTCAGTGCCTCAAGTCTATTCTTTAGGTGGTCTCTAAATTCAGGTGGGATAAAATCAAGGTCATATTTTGACTCTCTTGGACTAGTTTAATTTTCTTCAGCTTCAGCTTGAACTTGATGGGAACAATGGGAGTTGTATAGGAACTGTTCCACAGGAAGCACTGATGACATTGAACTTCTCCATCGTCTTTTTACATAGGTGTAGTTGATTTGATTCCTGTGTATTCCCTCTGGTGAGGTCCACACATATAGTCACCATTTATGTTGTTGAAAACAGATATTTGCAATGAATAAGTAGCATAGCACAGCAGGAAACAAAACAGATATGGCACTGTCCTCATGAAATTCAGATTTTAGTTGAGGAGACAGATAAACAAGGAAAGTAAGTAAAATAGCATGTTCAAGAGCAAGAATGTGCTAAGGTGAAACATGAATGCAGGATGCGGACAGAAATGCTCTAGAAGGGGGTGGTGGTGGTGTTGTTTGAGGTGGCATAGCCAGGGAACTCTTCACTGAGAAGTTGACATTGAGAAAAAGTCTAAAAGAAGAGAGTCTCTTCAGCAGAATGTGGGTATTTATATTTCACCAACTTGTGAGGAGCAAATAGGATGATGTCTGTGGAAGGTGTGCCTGTAGAGACTGAGCCACTTGTCTTTATCTTCTAAAATTGTGATTGTTGCAATCTGCTCCCAGTGAATGCCAAGTGAGAGCCCTTCTGGTGGCTTTGGGGATGATTTTTCCTGTTACGCACTTCCTTAGATCTGCCCTGGCCTGGAACTGAGCCTCTGGGTAAGCCTGGAAAAGCTCTGGACAATGCAAAAATAATGTCACTGAGCAGGCTGAAGGAAGCACCAGTAGGCATGGTCACTCTCCCTGATGTTCTTGTAGCCTTGATGACAAGGCAAAGGAAGTGATCACATGTTGAAGCTGATTTTTAGCCAGAGGAAATGACAGAGGTCATGGAGAGTTCCTCATGGGAAGGAGGAGGGATTGTCTGAAAGAAGCAAAAAGCTGAGGCTAGTTTGTAACCACTGAAGTCTATTGTTGATATTCATTAGTTGTTGCCAAGCCTTTTAACAACTGTCCTAGGTATTGCTGTTTCTTTTGTAATCCAGAAATCTTTGGGGGTCTTCATGGCCCATCAACCTCTCATCCTTTTGTACACATGTTGTTAGCTGCCATCAAGTCAGCTCCAATTCATAGCTATCTTCATGACTGTTGATATGTTTGAGTTCATTGTTGTGGCTATTATGTCAATTCATCAATCCATCTAATGAAGGGCCTTCCTCACTTTTGCCAACCCTCCACTTTACTAACCATGATGTCTTTTTCTAGTGATTGGTCTTTCCTGATGATGTACCCAGAGTAAGTGAGCCAGTTTCCCCATCATCACTTCCAAGGAGCACTCTGATTGTATTTCTTCTCAACCAAAAAAACAAAAAAACAAACTCATTGCCATCCAGTCAACTCTGACTCATAGTGACCCCTATTGGTTTTCTGAGGTGGTAAACATTTATAGAAGTAGATTGCCCTCTCTATCCATGGAGCAGCTGGTGGGTTTGAACCTCCAACCTTCTGGTTAGCAGTCCAATGCCTTAGACACTACACCATCAGAGCTCCTTAAATGACCATATGTTGTTGTTATTGTTGTTACGTGCCGTCGAGTCGGACCCGACTCATAGCGACCCCTCATTGGGTTTCTGAGCCAGTATCACTATGGAAGTAGATTGCCCTATCTTCCTTCCAAGGAGTGGCTGGTGGGTTTGAACCGCCAGCCTTCTGGTTAGCAGTCAAGTGCTTTAGGCACTATGCTACCAGAGCTCCTAATGACACATATATGCACATATAAACAGAAAGATTTAGGGAAGGAGGAAAAAGGGGATTGTTTACCTTTGACTCTTAGTCAGATTACTGGTTATACCAACTCAAAACCGAGGGACCTTGTGACCTGATACCCTAAAGCAAAGCTGCAGGACTCTGTTCTGATTGCTCGTTTGTATGTGTGTGTGTGTGTGTGTGTGTGTTTAAATATATATTGGTCACAGCATAAATTAGTCTCTGTGCAGCTGTCCCTTCTTACACCCAGGTCTCCAAAGGGGAAGCTGGTGCTTTAAATGCAAAAGCAAACAATAGTGTGGCTTGGAAGCAATCGTCCCCATTACTGCAGGTGAATGATGCTGCTCCAGCCACTGGTGGTGAGTCACTGGTGTATTTGTCATCTTAGAGCTATAGAAAATGAGCCATCAAAGCTCTGATCCCTGGAGAATATTTCCTGCTTACAACTTCACTGAAGAAAATGCGGGGATATGAACTGGGAGGGGTCTTCTTTTTTGGAACACTGTTAAGCAAACCTTCTCAGAAAGAAATCTCAAGGGAGGCTGGGTTAGAGGAAGCAATTCCACTTAACCCCTCACACACACACTCACTGCTGTCGACTTAACCCCTAGTCCTGGGCTTATTCACAAAGCTCTGATTGTGGCTGGCTGGCAGGAAGGGAGAAGCAGCTGAAGGGAGAGGATGTGGTTACTTTGCAAGATCCTGGTTCTGTTACAGAATGAAAAGAAATTATTGCAAAACACGCTCATGTTAGATTTTAATAGGCCTTCACGTGTTAAAACACCTTTGTGTGTGTGTGTGTGTGTGTGCGCGCGCGTGCAGGGGGTGTTCAGGTGTGGGAGTGATCAGTGCTATTTACTGAGGATGACAATCATCTCTCTCACCAAGAGTAATCTCAACATAGAATAGGCCCTTGAAGCTTTGTTAGATATGAGGGCTTCACCATGACAAAACCCCAAATGTATTAATAACACTTTTTCCTTTTTTTGCTGTTTTTTGGTTTGAAAAGAAAAAGCAGCTAAAACATTTTAGCACTTCCCAGAGCCAGTTATATTTATTATCCTGCAAGATTAAACACATTTAAATATAAAAAGAAATGACTTGTCTTAGAGTGGTAGGATTATGGGTGATTAAATTAGTTTCCATGCCATGAATTTTATTATTTTGTGTTATGTCACCTTTATCATTAAAAATTATAAATGCAAAATGAATGGAAACATTTCACATATGTTACCCTTAGAAACCACCCATTTTAATCTCTTCACTTGGGAGCAAGGAAACTGAGGTACAGGGAGATGGAGAGAGCTGTCCAGCCTCAGCCACCAGGCCCCCATCCTACTACAACTTCTCTGTAAAACACCCAGACTGCAGGAGGTTAGTTTGGTTTGTTCTTAGATTCATGCAGGCTACTGGAGGAAGTAGACTGGAATCAATCAATGAGATCGTCCTATGATCCTGAGGTGGGACTTTTGCTACATTTTCAGAGAATGCTTTCCTTTGTTTGTTTCTCTGATCAATCTTGAAACCAGTGCAGACTCTTCCCCAGCCCCCACAATACCCAGATGAGACATGCACTGTCTCATCTTCCTTCTCATCTCTTCCCGCAACACCCACGCAAATAAGAGTGAAGACAGGTCTAGTATTAGAGTCCTTCCTGGTTCTTCTGAGCAGAGTCCTTTATTCCTTTCTCTGTAAAACAACATGCAGGCCATGTGTGGAGAGTGCTGCTTGCTTCAACAGGAGCCAGGTATGGCCTCAGAAAGGCCCTGAACTGGTGCTTCATGTCCTGGCACTGTTCTGCCTCAACCCCACTGCAAGGGTAAGGCTTCCTCAGATACCCCCTGGCACATGCTTCCTGGGACACAGGAACTTCCTGACAGCCTGTAATTATCCCCAACAGACAACACTCTGTAATCCAAATATTTGGGATCTAATGTGAATAGATATTTTAGGTTACATGAATGTCACCTGAAGGCCAAGTAATGATTTTGTAAGTCAACTGCTTCCTTATTTCAATTAAAATTAGGATGCCCAGATGTTTATTTTCAGGTTTGAGGAAGGATATGATTTTGTTTGATATGTGAAAGGACTAGTGTGTGTGAGTTTTTAAGGTAATTGAACAGACTTCTGAGATAGATGGTGCACTTGTCATTGACATGGAGTCCCTCAGTGGCCCTTTCCTCGCTATCGAGACTGAATATGCCATCTGCTCCGAGACATTCTGGGGCTGTGCCTGGGATTGCATCACATCACTCATGTCCTCTGCTTTTTCCATCTCTTCCCTCTCCCCCAAATATTCAACTTTACTTCTCACATGGTTTTCCATGACATACTCTGGGAACGTGATTTCTCACTTGTACCTCAGTGCAGGTGTCAAAAGTTTTCCTTTCCGATAAATCCAAACCAAACACAAACCAAACTCACTGACAGCGAGTGAATCACTTTTAAACACCTGATCATAGAATCTGGTCACCAAGCATGGTGCCATTATGTGCTTATTTGTGAAAGTAGGCTCATTGCTTCTTAGGAACAAGTCCTCAGAAGTCATCTGGGCTTTTGCCTCTCTTGACTGATGGAAGTGGGTGTGTGTGTATGTGTGTGTGTGTGTGTGTGTGTCAAATGTTCCCTTGAGCCAGCCAAGCAGGGTTGAATCTTAGTTCTGATACTTGCTATATCTATAATCTTGGGCAAGTTATTTAAATATTCTAATAGTTTCTAGTAAGAAAAATATCTAATTTTGTGTGCTGTTGTGAAAATAAAATAAGGCAATGTGGTAAAAAGCTTGATTCAGTACCTGTTATGAGCAAATCTTCAATAAGTGATGTCCACTTTTTTTTTTTTTTTATCTGTGATCATATTTATAGACAAGGACACTGAGGTTCAGAGAAGCTAACAGTCCTAATGGTTGCTTTATTCCATAGCTGGTTAGATGTTTTCTATATATACAGCTGTCTTTATGTGTGTCTACATATTACAACGATATAGTTTAAGCTGTGTGCTAGGCACAGTTCTCTAGAAAAATATAATCTATAGAAGAAATATCTATATCTTTATCTATAACTATATCTAATGAGTTCTGGTGGTGAAGTGGTTAAGGCTTTTGGCTGCTAATTAGAATGTCAGTGGTTCAAACCTACCAGCTGCTCTGTGGAAGGAAGATGAGGCAATCTACTTCCATAAAGATTTATAGCCTTGGAAACCCTATGGGTCACTATGAATCAGAATTGACATGATGGCAGTGGGTTTGTTTTTTTTGGATACCTATATCTATTTTATCTAAAGAGCTCTATTTTAAGGAATTGGCTCATGTGATTGGAAGGCCTGACAAATCCAAAACCCATAGGCTAGGTGGTAGGCTAGAAACTCTACCAGGTTTTCTATGTAATAATCTCGAGGCAGAATCCTTCTCCTTTAGGAAATCTCAATTTTTGCTCTTAAGGTCTCCAAGTGATTAGTGAGAGCCCCCCCCCCCATATTATTGAGAATAATCTCTTTTGCTTAAAGTCCACTGATTGTAAATGTTAACAACATTTACAAAATATGTTCACAGTTCTAGACTTGTGTTTGATCAAACATCTAGGGCCCCCCATATTAACCATCACAAAGTGTGATCCTTCTCCAAACCTCATTCATCTCCTCTGTATTGTTCATGAATATAGTTGGTTGGTGATTCTGATCCAGGTAAAATATTTTAGTGGCAGCATTGTTTTGCACCATACCATTCTGCTATTTACTAACCACGGGGCCTTGAGCAAGTCCCAACATCTGTCTGATCATGTGTTCCTCCGTAACACAGGATATCATGTCAAATGCTTAGGGCTAGGGTTAGTGTTGGAGAACACGCTTAGATAAGCCCCTGCACCTGGGCATTCTCAGAATGACAACTACCATTATTGGTCAGAACAAAGATGATCCTATTTACCTCTTATGCAAAGTTTGGGTGTTATTGATGGTGAGATGCATCCCCATTTCAAAGATGCTAAAATGTAAGGAAAATGTGCACCGAGAATTGAAGAAATATGGGAACTGTTCTCTGGTGAATTCTTAAAACAAATTATAAAGAAACAAAAGAAAACAAAAACTGGGAAACTGCCTCACCTTTTGAAAAAGGAACAAAGAAACTGGGGTATTTCTGTTTTTCCTGTGACTAAATAGGGGACCCACGCCAGGATAGCTCTCTTAATTACTCATGTTTAAAGAATTCAAGGAGGAAACACTTCTTTGGAAATGCAAGCTCAGCCTTGGCACACAAAATGGAAGGAATGCTTCCAGCAGGAAAAATAAAAAAAGTTCTCTCTTTTTCATTTATCATATGGAAGGGAAGCAACATCTTTAACCATGGCTTTGACTGGTAGCTGGTAGTCTGAGAGCAGGAGAAGAGTCTCCTTGAGTCTCTCTAGGTCAATTAACTCCAGCTACCTCTACCCTTTCTAGCCAGAGGATCTTACACAATTGATCCATTCTGAAGTGCCAACTGTAGTTGATGACTCACTTCTGAGCATCTGAAACACCGACTTGTTGAGTCTTGATAGAACTTTAGAGGTGACCTTAATCATGGCCTTGCCTGTGAATTGCTCAAGTTCCTATAGCATGTGGTGGCTCAGATGGTTGTAGAATCTAAGACTTGAATTCCTCTTTAATGTGCACATTGTCTCGTAATTTTACAAACAAGCTTCACCATTTTGTTAGATCTTGAAGATTAATGGTGATGTTCACCTGATTGCTTGGAATCACAGCAGACTGGATTAAAGAAGATTTTATTTCCTTTGGTAGAAAGGTACATTTTAACAGCTGTGACTATTAACAGTTCTATGGTTAAAAGTCTCTACTTCAGGTACACTCTTCACTCGTCAAATTCCTTGCACTTACTCAGCATTCATTGTATTTTAGGAAGGACTGTAAGCAATTTTCCATTTCGAAAGGACCTTTTAATGTTCCTACTTTATGGACACTGATTAAGCATTGGAGTAACACATTCAATGTTCAACAGTATGTTTGAATTCTGACTCTGGAGACTAAATTCCCAACCCAAATGCTTTAGTGTCTTCACTGATTGAACTGTCACCTCTTCCCTAGAAAAAATAAGCACCATTAAAAGAGAATGCTTTAAATTTTCCTCCACTAAACTTACAAACCTACCTACTTCTGCACCCTATCTCCTTTTCTTGCACCTATCTGGGCCACTTGCTTAATCTGTGTTTGGGACTGTCTTGTTAAGGACCTCATTCTGGCAATAGTCTTTTCCCCATATTTTCAACTTCCTGTTATCTATTGACTCCTTTTTCACAGCTAATTGTCTCATTGGCCATATTAAATAAAACTCCTTTACACCCTTGAGCACACTTCCCCATCTCTCTCTGCCACATTTAATGGGTGGGTCATGTAAACTTCCTGCATTTATGTTCCCACTTTGCACTTGCCAACCCTCTGCAATTTGGCTCCATCATTGGCATCCTTTGAGTATGGTCTTCCCATGGTCACCAGTAATCTACAAGTTGTTAAATCCAATGAATGCATTTTAATTCTTGTCTTTTCTGAGCATTTGAAAGAACTCAGCACTCCTGTTTTTGTAGAAACACTACCTTTGACTTCTCTGACACTGGTCCAAAGTAAGTGTTGTTTTGGGCTATTTAATTTCTGATCCTCCTCCTTTGGAAGTTTCCTTTTGGAAACTCCCCTGGCCTTTCTAATGGGGCTGTCCATGAAAGCATTGGTCATCTTCACCTACCCACCATCACTTGCCCTGAATGACCAGAATACTCAGTGAGGAATACTTATCTCCTGTTTTTCAGTGTTCATGTGGAAGGATTTCACTACATCAGTGCTTTCAGTGTAATCCTTGCATCAGTGGTATCAGCATTGCTTGGGAACTTGTTAGAAATGCAAATTCTTGGGCTCCACCCCAGTCCTACTAAATCAGAAATGCCAGGGTGTGGCTTAGCAATCTGTGTTTTAACAAGTTTTCCATGAAATTTTGGTGCACCTTAAAGTTTGAGAACTAATGCTTCAGCAAAACATGCCTATTTTTTTCTTTTAGGTTTGTTGAGGTTTAGTTAACAAGCAGTAAAATTCACCATTTAAGATGTACAGGCCAATAAATTTTAATAAATGTATCCAGTCATGTAGCCACTACCACGAGATATTGAATACATCTATGGTGTAGTGCCTAAGGCATTTGACTGCTAACCAGAAAGCTGGCGGTTCAAATCCACCAGCCACTCCTTGGAAGGAAGATCGAGCAATCTACTTCCATAGAGATACTGCCTCAGAAACCCAAGGAGAGGGTCACTATGAGTCAAATCAACTTGATGGCAGTGAGTTTTTTTTTTTTTAATCACCCAAAAAGTTCCCTCATCTCCCTATGTAATTAACTGTGCTCCCCAGCACCTGGCAACCACTGATCAGATTTTTGTTCCTATACTTCTACCATTTAGAGCATGTCATATAAATGGAATCATGAAATATGTAGCCCCTTGAGACCACTTTTTTTTCACTTAGCACAATGCTTTTGAGAGTTACACATTTTGTTGTGTGTATCAGTAATGTGTTATTTTTTATTGCTGAGTAATATTCCATTGTGTGGATATATTAGAATTTGTCTAATCATTCACCAGTATGGGACATTTGGATGGTTTCCAGTTTTTAGTGACTATGAATAAAAGTTTTGTGTATATTCACACACAGATCTCTATATGGACATCTTTTTTTCTTTTCTCTTGGGCAAATTTGGCAGTGGGATTATGGGCTCATATGGTAAGAGTATGTTTAACTTTATCAGTCACAAAAGGACAAATACTGTATTAGTCCATTATTGTAAAAAGTCAAAGAAAGGTTTGTATGTGGAAAGAAACTTTCTTTGTTGGTTACCAGAGGTGGGAGGGGAAGGGAGGGAACACTGTTAAGACAGGTAGAGGCAAGTATTGATTTGGGTGAAGAGAAGGGCAATGTACCAAATGTGAGTGATCGATAAGGTGGCATTGAGGAAGAGGAAGACATAGAGAGGTACATGGGAGGTACAGACAACAAAGATGAACCCTTTTGGACATAGAGTACTGTGTTGTCAGTGAAGACAAACATGGGTATATGGGTGGATAGATGGGTGGACAGGTTGAATTATTAGGTGTGTCTATGCAAGGGAGAGTGTACCCAAGATCATGTATGGGGTGGCAGACAATGTTTCTACAAGTATATTGGTATGTTCTGTAAGAAGCTAACAAGGGACAAGGTTATAGTCACTTCTTGGCCACAGCCAGCTACCCAAAGGGAGCAAGTAGTTGGACCTGTGGGCTCGGGACCTTAATCATAGGGGACACCAAGTTCAATTGGCATAACATACTACACAAAAACATTGTCCACATCCTACTTTGGTGAGTAGCGATTGAGATCTTAAAAGCTTGCAAGTGGCCATCTAGATGCAATAATGCATCTCTCCTCGTCCAGAGGCAAGAAGAATGAAGAAAACCAAAGATGCAAGGAAATAATTAGTCCAAGCGATTGGTACACCTTGTGATCCTCAGCCTATATGACTATGAGACCAGAAGTACTAGATGGTGCCTGGCTATCACTGTCAACCACTCAGAGGGGGATCTATGTAGGAGATCCTGTATAGAGTCGGAGAACAATATGGAACAAAACTCAAAATAATTAAAAAAAAAAAAAAAAAAAAAAAAAGGGACCAGTTTTGCTGGTCTGATAGAAACCTAATGGAAATCCTGAGACTATGGCTCCTAGCTGCCCTTCAGATCTGGAATTGAACCCACTCCTGTGGCTTCCAGCCAAACAACAGACAGGCATATAAGGTGAACATTTACATTAGGTAGATATACTCCTTGGAGAGATCAATCATGGGAGAATAGAAGGGCTGTGTATACACAGGGAGACAGCTCAGGAGGCAGGAGTGCATGAAGGGAAAGACACAGGGAAGAGGTAACTATGGGGAAGATGTGAGAGGGGAATTGTTGCCTTGTGGTAAATTTTAGTCAATGTCATGAGACAAAATATATGTGAGCTTCTGAATGGAAAGTGAATTGCTCTGTAAACTTTCAACCAAATCACACACACACACAAAAGTTAACAAATGTATAAAGCAGATTGCACAGAAGAAAAAACTCATCAATGTATCACCCATTTATAAACCAGTATATTGTCAAAAAACAAACAAATGAACAAACAAACAAGTTTAACTTAACTAGGAGAAAAAATCAGCATTATGCAGTTTTAAGAAATTTTATATATCTATATCTATATATATATGGAATCAAGTTGAAAATAGTTACTTGAAAGACTAGAAAGGAATCTTAAGGGGCAGTGAGTTTATGTTAATGGGGGAAGAACAACTCAGAAAAGGAGGGTTATCATAGTTGCACAACTCAAAAAATGTAACTAATGTCACTGAATCGTACATATAGAAACTGTTGAATTAGTATGTTTTTCTGTGTGTATTCTCAACAACAACAACAACAACAATAAAATAAATAAAAATTTCAAAAAAGAGTATGTTTAACTCTATAAAAAATAGTCAAACTGTTCTAAATTTGCTGTACAAGGTTCATTTCCATCAGCAATGAATGAGAGTTCCAGTTGCTCCACATCTTCATTAGCACTTGGTATTATCAGGTTTTAAAATTTTAGCCATTACAATAGGCACGTGTCTGGAACTTTGTTCTTCCCCATTCTTCTCTACACGAGGTTGGAGGAATAGAAGGCAGGTGGATCTGATAGGTGAGATTGGGAGAAGCACATGTGGGTCAGTTCCCTTCTCTCCCATAATTATATTATAATGCCACTATGGCCTAATGGAACAAATGCTAGTTGCCCATTATTGACTGTGATGGGGGCCAACTTTTATTCTTGTCATATTAAAAATGAGCAAAGAAAGAGAGGCAAGAATCCAGGTAAGGCTGGGGACCCAGGCCACACCCTTCCCAAGCATCAAGGAAGAGGCAAGGATCTATGTAAGAGGAGGGTGGAGAGAGTGGAGAAGTTTTGAACCACTAAGGGAGACAAACTTGCCTGTCAGTTTGTCCTACTGTGGTGGCATTTTGCTGTGAGGCTTGAGGCTGTGCCACTGGTGTTTCACACCCAGCAGGGTTGTGCATGGTGCACAGGTTTCAACAGCTTACAGACTGAGACAGACTAGGAAGAAGGAAGAAGCCATCCACTTCTCAAAGAATTGGCCAGGGAAAACCATATGAATAGCAGAGAAACACTGTCTGATGCATTACTGTGCAACCTTATGAGTAGCCCGAAAACACTGTCCGATATAGTGCAGGATGATAAACCACTTAGATCAGAAGGCTCTCAAAATAGGACGAGGAAAGAGCTGCATCATCAGAGTAGAACCAGCCTTAAAGATATGGATAAGCTAAAGCTTTTGAGACCTCCATTTGCTGATGTGGCATGACTCAAGTTGAGGAGAAACAGCTGCAAACATCCATTAATAATCAGAACATGGAATGTATGAAGCATGAATCTGGGAAAACTGGAAGTTGGCAAAAATGAAATGGAACGCATAAAGATTGATATCCTAGGCATTAGTGAGCTGAAATGGACTAGTTTTGGCCATTTTGAATCAGACCACCATATGATCTACTATGCTGGGAATGACAATATGAAGAGGAATGGCATGGTGTTCATCATCACAAAGGATGTTTCAAGATCTGTCCTGAAGTACAATGATGTCAGTGATAGGTAATATCCATATGTCTACAAGGAAGACCAGTTAATACAACTATTATTTAAATTTACACACCAGCTACCAAAGCCAAAGATGAGGAAATTAAAGATTTTAATCAGTTTCTGCTATCTGAAATTGAGTGAACATGCAATCAGGATGTGTTAATTATCATTGGTGACTGGAATGCAAAAGTTGGAAACAAAGAAGAATCACCAGTAGTTGGAAAATTTGTCCTTGGTGACAAAAATGATACTGGAAATCGCATAATAGAATTTTGCAAGACCAATGACTTTTTTCAACAACACAAATGATGGCTATACATGTGGACCTCACCAGATGGAATACACAGGAATCAGATTGACTGTATCTGTGTTAAGAGGTGATGGAAAAGCTCAGTATCTTCAGCCAAAATCAGGCTAGGAGCTCATTGTGGAACAGATCATCAACTGTTCATATGCAAGTTCAACTTGAAGTTAAAGACAGTTAAAACAAGTCCATGAGAGGCAAAATATGATCTAGAATATATCCCTCCTGAATTTAAAGACCATCTAAAGAATAGATTTGATGCATTAAACACCAATGACCAAAAACCAGAAGAACTGTGGGATGACATCAAGAGAATTATCCATGAAGAAAGCAAGAGGTCACTAAAAAGATGAAAAAAGAAGAAAAGACCAAAATGGATGACAGAAGAGACTCTGAAACTTGCCCTTGAGTGGAGACAGCTAAAGCAAATGGGGAAATGACAAGATCAAAGAACTGAACAGAAGATTTCAAAGAGCAGCTAGAGCAGATAAAGCCAATTACTATAATGAAATGTGCAAAGACTTGGAGTTAGAAAACCAAAAGGGAAGAACATGCTCAGCATTTCTCAGGCTGAAAGAACTGAAGAAAAAATTTAAGCCTTGAGTCGCAATATTGAAAGATTGTATGGACAAAAGATTGAATGATAAGATACAGGAAGCAGATGGAAGGAATACACAGAGTCACTGTATCAAAAAGAACTGGTTAATCTTCAACCATTTCAGGAGGTGGCATGTGATCAAGAACTAATGGTACTGAAGGAAGAAGTCGAAGCTTCACTGAAGGAATTGGCGAAGAACAAGGCCCTAGGAATTGATGGAATACCCACTGAGATGTTTCAACAAACAGATGCCCCACTGGAGGCACTCACTTGGTTATGCCAAGAGATTCAGAAAACAGCTACCTGGCCAACTGACTGGAAAAGATCCATATTTGTACGCATGCAAAAGAAAGGTGATCCCACAGAATGTGAAAATGATCAAACAATATCATTAATATCGCACACAAGTAAGACTTTACTGAAGATAATTAAAAAATGGTTGCAATAGTATATTGAGAGAGAACTTCCAGAGGTGCAAGCTGGATTCAGAAGAGGACGTGGAATGAGGGATATCATAGCTGCTGTCAGATGGATCCTGGCTGTAAGCAAAGAATACCAAAAAGATGATTACTTGTGTTTTATTGACTATGTTAAGACATTTGATTGTGTAGATCATAACAAATTGTGGATAACATTGAGAAGAATGGGAATTCCTGAACACTTGGTTGTGCTCATGAGGAACCTGTACATTGACCAGGAAGCTGTTGTTTGAACAGAACAAGGGGACACTGCATGGGTTAAAATCAAGAAGGGAGCATGTCAGGGTTTTATCCTTTACCCATACTTATTCAATCTGTATGCTGAGCAAATAATCTGAGAAGCTGGACTATGTGAAGAAGAACATGGCATCAAGATTGGAGGAAGAATCATCAATAACCTGCGATACGCTGATGACACAACTTTGCTTGCTGAATGTGAGGGTGACGTGAAGCACTTACTGATAAAGATTGAAGAATACAGTCTGCAGTATGGGTTATAACTCAAAATAAAGAAAACAAAAATCCTCACAACTGGACCTACAAGTAGCATCATGATAAATGGAGAAAAGATCAAAGTTGTCAAAGAATTCACATTGCTTGGTTCTACAATTGATGCCAGTGGAAGCAGCAGTCAGGATATTAGAACGACGTATAGCACCTGGCAAGTTGGCTGCAAGGGACCTCTTTCAAATGCTGAGGAGCGAGAATGTCTCCTTGAGGACTAAGGTGTGCCTGACACAAGCCATGATATTTTCAATCGCCTCATATGCATGTGAGAGCTGGACAGTGAATAAGGAAGACTGAAGAAGAATTGATGTTTTTGAGTTGTGGTGCTGGTGAAGAATGCTGAAAGTACTGTGGACTGCTAAAAGAACTAACAGATCTGTCCTGAAGAAAGTGCAGCTGGAATGCTCCTTGGAAACGAGAATGGCCAGACTTGGTCTCACCTACTTTGGTCATGTTGTCAGAAGGGATCATTCCCTGGAGAAAGATGTCATGTTTGGTAAGGTGGAAGGTCGGTGAAAAAGAAGAAGGCCCTTGGTGAGATGGATTGACACAGTGGCTGTGACAATTTGCTCAAATATAGCAAGGATCATGGAGCTGGCAGGGGACTGAGCTGTGTTTCATTCTGCTGTGCATAGGGTCACTATGAATTGGACACAATTCGATGGCACCTAACAACAACAACAACAACAACATATTAAAAACCAGTTGCCAAAGAGTTGATTCTGACTCATGGTGACCCCAGATATGTCAGAGTAGAACTATGCTCCACAGGACTCTCAATGGCTGATTTTTTGGAAGTAAAACACCTAAGTCATGTCTCCACTTCCACTTTGTTTCCCTCTTTGAATCTAACATGCTAAGTGCCATCTAACTGGTTTCAGCACACATGTCTCAATTGATTCTAAATTTGGGGGGGAGGTAGAGAGAGAAAAGTTCATCTTTCTGGGCTCTCTGACTGGTTTAGGGTGAACAAACAGTGTGAGAGGACCACTCCTCTCAAGTTAATACCAGGCTGGACCTGCTGGGAGTCATCATTGCCGTTATGTCAGTAAATTTTGTCTGAGAATAAAGTCAATACATAGAAAAGATAAAAGAAAATGGGGGGGGGGGCGAAGACAGGAGAGAGAGTGATCTGATGGTTTTGCTCCAATCCCTGCCAGGTGTGCCTGAAATACATTGCGTTTCTCATACTTTTGGTTATGGTGAACCAGTAAATTCCCTTTTATGTTTAAGCCCATTTGTGTTGAGTTTATCTTAACAGAAATAGGCAATTTAGCATAAACGAGTAAGAACACAGGCTGGAGGCAGCCACCCAATTTTGAATCTTTGCTCTGTCATTGACTAGCTGGCACAAGTTGCTTATTCTTTCTGTGCCCCAGTCACTTCATCTGTAACATGAAGATACTAACTTGCCAGAACTTACTTCATGTTTTTGTTAAGTTGACATGGAGTTGATTCCCCAGGCAGTAGGGAGCAACAGCAGATAGGGTCTGTGGCCAGAACAGGTAAGGTGGGCAGGGGACAGCCCCCAGGTGACAGAGAGCATCAGCAGACAGGGCCAGCAGGAACAGGTAGGGGATAGCCCAGGAGGTGAGAGGAGTGGTTGGAACAGCTAAGGGACACTAACTTGTCTGTCAGTTTGTCGAACTGTGGTAGCTCGCATGTTGTGCTGTGAGGCTGGAGGGTATGCCAGCATGGGTGCCCGTGGCGGGCTGGTTTCGGTGGAGCTTCTAGACAGAGATAGACTTAGAAGAAGGAAGAGGCCATCCACTTCTCAAAGAAATGGCCAATGAAAACCTTATGAATTGTAGTGAAACACTGATAAATTGCTGGAAATTTTTCTGAATAGCCCTGAAACATTTTCTGATACAGAGCTGGAAGACGAGCCCTTCAGGTCAGAAGGCACTCAAAATATGACTGGGAAAGAGCTGCCTCATCAAAGTAGACCCTACATTAACGATATGGATAAAGTAGAGCTTCTGGGGCCTCCATTTGCTGAAGCGGCATGACTCAATATGAGAAGAAACAGCTACAAACATCCTTTGATAATTAGAATATGGAATGTATAAAGTATGAATTCTGGAAAATTGGAAGTTGTCAAAAATGAATTGGAACACATAAAGATTGATATCCTAGGCATTAGTGAGCTGAAATGGACCAGTTTTGGCCATTTTGACTCAGATAACCATGTGATCTACTATGCTGGGAATGATAAGTTGGAGAGGAATGACACGGCATTCATCGTCATAAAGAATGTTTCAAGATCTGTCCTGAAGTACAATGCTGTCAGCTATAGAATAATATACATATGCTGACAAGGAAAGCCAGTTAATACTGGATTATTCAAATTTATGCACCAACCACCAAAGCCAAAGATGAGGAAATTGAAAATTTTTACCAACTTCTGCAGCCTGAAATCGACCAAACATGTAATCAAGTTGTGCTGATTATCACTGGTGACTGGAATGCAAAAGTTGGAAACAAAGGAGAATCATCGGTAGTTGGAAAATTTGGTCTTGGAGATAGAAATAATGCTGGAGATCACATGATAGAATTTTGCAAAATCAACGACTTAGTCATTGCAAGTACCTTCTTACAACAACACAAATGGCAGGTATACTCATAGACTTTGCCAGATGGAGTATACAGGAGTCAGATTGACTACATCTGTGGCAAGAGGTGATGGAGAAGCTCAATATCTTCAACCAAAACAAGGCCAGGAGCTGATTGTGGAACAGACCATCAACTGCTCATATGCAAGTTCAAGTTGAAGTTGAAGACAATTAAAACAAATACATGAGAGCCAAAATATGACCTTGATTATATCCCTCCTGAATTTAGAGACTATTTAAAGAATAGATTTGATGCATTGAATACCAATGAGTAAAAGCCAGAGGAATTGTGGGATGACATCACAGACATCATCCATGAAGAAAGCAAAAGGTCATTAAAAAGACAGGAAAGGAAGAAAAGATAAAAATGGATGTCAGAAGGGACTCTGACACTTGCTCTTGAAAGGAGTGTAGCTAAAGCAAATGGAAGAAATGACAAGATAAAAGAGCTAAACAGAAGATTTCAAAGATCAGCTCGAGAAGACAAAGTCAATTAGTATAATGAAATATGCAAAGAGGTGGAGTTGGAAAGCCAAAAGGAAAGAACACACTTGGGATTTTTCAAGCTGAAAGAACTAAAGACAAAATTTAAACTTTGATTTGCAATATTGAAAGATTCTATGGGCACTATATTGAATGATGCAGGAAACATCAAAAGAAGATGGAAAGAATACACAAATTCACTGTACCAAAAATAATTGCTTGATGTTCATCGATTTCAGTAGGTGGCATATGATTGGGAACCAATGATATTGAAGGAAGAAGTCGAAGCTGCACTGAGGGAAGTGGTGAAAAACAAGGCTGCAGGAATTGATGGGATACCCATTGAGATGTTTCAACAGATGCTGCACTAGAGGCTCTCACTGGGCTATGCCAAGGGATTTAGAAGACAACTACCTAGCCAACTGACTGGAAAAAATCCATATTTGTACCCACTTCAAAGAAAGGCAATCCCACAGAATGTGGAAATTATTGAACAATATCATTAATATCACACTCAAGTAAGATCTTACAGAAGATAATGCAAAAACAATTGCAGCAGTACATTGACAGAGAACTTCCAGAAATGTAAGCTGTATTCAGAAGAGGACGTGGAATGAGGGCTATCATTGTTTATGTCAGATGGATCTTGGTTCAAAGCAAAGAATACCAGAAAGATGTTTACTTGTGTTTTATTAACTATGCAAAAGCATTCGATTGTGTGGATCATAACAAATTATGGATAATACTGAGAAGAATGGGAATTCCAGAACATTTATTTGTACTCATGAGGAACTTGTACATAGACTAGTAGGCTGTTGTTTGAACAGAACAAGGGAACACTATATGGTTTAAAATCCAGAAGGGAGTGCGTCAGGGTTGTGTCCTTTCACAATACTTATTCAATCTGTTGTTGTTTGTTGTTTTTATGTGCCATCAAATTGGACTCAACTCAGCGACCCCTCCTTGGGTTTTCAAGGCAGTATCACTACAGAAGTAGATTACCCTGTCTTCCTTCCGAGGAGTGGCTGGTGGGTTTGAACCTCCAGCCTTCTGGTTAGCAGTCAAGTGCCTTAGCATTATGCTACCAGAGCTCCTACAAATAATTCATGAAGCTGGAATATATGAAGAAGAATGTGGCATCAGGTTTGAAGGAAGAGTCATTAACAATCTGCATTATGCAGATGACACAACTTTCCTTACTGAAAGTGAGGATGACTTGAAACACTTACTGATTGAAGACTACTGTCTGCAGTATGGATTACACCTCAATTTAAAGAAAACAAAAGTCATCACAACAGGACCAACATTTATCATCATGATAAATGGAAAAAGATTGAAGTTGTCAAAGACTTCATATTACTTGGTTCTATAATCAACACCAATGGAAGCAGCAGTCAAGGTATCAGGTGTCGTATAGCATTAAGCAAATCTGCTGCAAAGGACTTCTTTGAAGTGCTGAAGAGCAAAGACATTTCCTTGAAGACTAAGGTGCCCTTTACACAAGCCATGATATTTTCAATTGCCTCATATGCATGTGAGAACTGGACAATGAAAAAGAAAGACTGAAGAAGAGTTGATGCTTTTGAGTTGTGGTGTTGGGGAAGAATGGTGAAAATACCATGAACTCTTAAAAGAACTAACAAATCTGTCCTGGAAAAAGTGCAGCCGGAATGCTCCTTGGAAGTGAGAATGGCCAGACTTCGTATCACCTACTTTGGTCATGTTGTAAGAAGGGACCATTCCCTGGAGAAGGATATCATGCTTGGCAAAGTGGAGGGTCAACGAAAAAGGGGAAGGCCCTCAATGAGAGGGATTGACGCAGTGGCTGCGGTGATGGGCTTGGGTATAGCAGGGATCGTGGGGCAGGCACAGGACTAGACAGTGTTTCATTCTGCTGTACATGAGATCACTATCAGTTGCAGCCAACTCAACAGCACCTAACAACAATAACAACAAGAGTTGATTCCTGTTCATGGTGACCTCAAGTGTGCAGAGTAGATCTGCTCCATAGTGCTTTCAACCCTGTGACCTTTCAGAAGCAGATCACCAGGCCTCTCTTCCAAGGTAACTCTGGATGATTTAGAACTGCAAGACTTTTCACTGGTAGTGGAGTGAGTCTACCCAGGGACCCACTTACCTCATAGTGGGTTGTAAGGATTAAATGAGTTAATACTTATAATCTGTGTAGAACAGTGCCTAGTGTATATGAAGACCTTAATTTTTGGTTTTATTATTATTATTATTTAATTGTGATTTGGGTGAAAATTTTCAGAGAAAATTCACTTTCCATACAACAGTTCACATACATGTTGTCTGATGACATTGACAGTTTACCCCAATGCAACACCTCCCCTCCCACTTCCTCCCAATTGTTACCTCTTCCCTGTGTCTACCCCTCCATGTACTCCTGCCCCCTGAGCTCTCCCTGTGCATAAACAGCCCTTCTTTCTCCCATGATTGATCTCTCCAAGGAGTGTATCTACCTCAGGTAAATGTCCAACTCATAGGCATGTCTTCTGTTTGGCTGGAAGCCACAGGTGTGGGTTCAATTCCAGACCTGAAGGGCAGCTAGGAGCCATAGTCTCAGTGGTTCCACCAGGCTCTATTGGACCAGCAAACCTGGTCCCATCCCCCCCTTTTTTTCTTTTCCCCAGGTGATTTTGAGTTTTGTTCCACATTGTTCTCCCTCTCTATCCAGGATCTCCTACATAGATCCCCCTCTGAGTGCTTGACAGTGGTAGTTGTCATCTAGTCTCTGATATCATAATCATATGGGCTGTGGATCATGTGGTGTACCAATTGCTAGGACTAATTCTTTCCATGAATCTTCGGTTTTCTTCATTCTTCTTTGCTCTGGACGAGGAGAGACTCATTGTTGCAACTAGATGGTTGCTTGCAAGCTTTTAGGATACCAGTTGGAGAGACTCATTGTTGTATCTAGATGGTTGCTTGCAAGCTTTTAGGATACCAGTCACTGCTCACCAAAGTAGGAGGTGGAACAATGTTTTGTGTAGTATATTATACCAATTGAGCTTGATGGCCCCTGTGATTATGGTCCTGAGCCGACCGGTTCAACTACTTGGTTCCTCTGGGTAGCTGGCTGTGCCCAAGAAGTCACTACAAACTTGTTCCTTGTCAGCTCTGCTATATACCTGGGAATCCTTGCAGATCATACAAATACACTTATAGGACCATTTTCTGCCAATGCTATACATGGTCTTGGGCATACTCCCCGCTTCATAGACATACCTACTAGTTCAGCCTGTCCACCCATCTATCCACCTGTATACCCATGTTTGCCTTCACAGACAACGGAGTACTGTATGTGAATAAGGGTTCATCTTTGTTGTCTGTACCACCCATGTACCTCTCTATGTCTTCCTCTTCCTCAATGCCACCATGTTGATCACTCACATTTGCTACATTGCCCTTCTCTTCACTCAAATCAATGCTTATCTCTACCTGTCTAACAGTGTTCCCTCCTCTCCCCTTCCACCCTTGGTAACCCACAAAGAAAATTTCCTTCCATAGATAAACCTATAAACCTTTCCTTGACTTTTACAATAATGGACTAATACAATATTTGTCCTTCTGTGATTGACTTATTTCACTCAGCATAATGTCCTCCAAGTTCATCCACGTTATGCATTGTTTTGCAGATTCTACGTTATTCTTTAGGATCGCATAGTATTCCATTGTGTGTATGTACCATAGTTTGGTTATCCACTCCTCATTTGATGGACACCTAGGTTGTTTCCATCTTTTGGCTATTGCAAACAGTGCTGTGATGAACATGGGTGTGCATATGTCTGTTCTTGTCATGGTTCTCACTTCTTTTGGATATATACCTAGTAATGGAATGGCTGGGTCAAATGGTATTTCTAATGCCAACTTTTTAAGGAATCATCATACTGCTTTACACAGTGGTTGGAACATTTTACATTCCCACCAGCAGTGTATGAGAATCCCAATCTCTCCACATCCTCACCAGCATTTGTTATTTCTGTCTTGTTGAAATTTGCTGCTAGTGCTGGGGGCAAGATGGTATCTCATTGTTGTTTTGATTTGCATCTCTCTAATAGCTAATGGTAGCGTAATGCCTAAGGCACTTGACTGCTAATCAGAAGGCTGGCGGTTCAAACCCACCAGCCACTCCGGGGAAGGAAGATGGGGCAATCTACTTCTGTAGTGATACTGCCTGGAAAACCAAGGAGGGGTTGCGGTGAGTCGGGTCTGACTCGACAGCACAAAACAGCACAGCAATGGCTAAAGATTGTGAGCATTTCTTCATATGTTTGTTGGCTGCTTGAATATCCTCTTTGGTGAAGTGTCTATTCATGTCTTCTGCCCATTTTTTAATTGGGTTGTTTGTCTTTTTGTTATGATGTGTTGCAGTTTTCTATAAATTCTAGAGACACATCCCTTGTCAGATATGTCATTACCAAATATTTTTTTCCCAATCTGTAGGTTCTCTTTTGACTCTCTTGGAGAAGTCTTTGGAGGCACATACAAATTTAATGTTTAGAAGGTCCCATTAATCTAGTTTCTCTTCTGCTGTTTGTGTATTTTGAGTTATGCTTGATAGTTTATACCATATATTAAGGCCCCTAAATTTGCCCCTAGTTTTTCCTTGAGGAGCTTTATTGTTTTAGGTTTCACATTTAAGTCTTTGGTCCATCTGGAGTTAGATTTTATGTATGGTGTGAGGTACAGATCTTGTTTCATTTTTCTGCAAATGGATATCCAGTTTTGCCAGCACAATTTATTAAACAAACATTCTTTTCCCCATTTAATGGATTTAGGGCCTTTATCAAAGATCAGCTGACCATAGGTTAATGGATCTATTTCTGGGTTCTCAATTCTATTCCTTTGGTCTGTGTGTCTGTCATTGTACCGATACCAGGCAATTTTGATTACTCTGGCTGTATAGTAGGTTTTGAGATCTGGCAGTTGTGAGACCTCCTACTTCGTTCTTCTTCTTCAATAGTGCTTTGCTTATCTGAGGTCTCTTTCCTTTCCATATAAAGTTAGTGATTGTTTTTTCCATACCCTTAAAAAATGTTGATGGGATCTGGATTGGGATTGCATTGAATGTATAGATTGCTTTGGGTGAAATTGACATTTTCACAACTTTCAATCTTCCTATCCATGAGCATGGGGTGTTCTTCCATTTATGTTGATCTCTTATGGTTTCTTGAAGTAGTTTTTTATAGTTTTCTTTGTAGAGGTCTTTTGTGTCCTTGGTAAGATTTATTCCCAAGTATTTTACTATTTTGGTAGCTATTGTAAATGGTATTGACATCCTTATTTCCTTTTCAGCAATCTCTTTGCTGATATAGAGGAATCCAACTGATTTTTGGATGTGGATCTTGAATCCTGCCACAATGCTCAATCTCTCAGTTGAGTCTCTTGGGTTTTTTTGACTGAGTTTCTTGGGTTTTCTAGGTATAGGATCATATCATCAGCAAATAGGGATAGTTTGATGTCTTCCTTACCAATTTCGATGCCTTTGATTTCCCTTTCTTGCCTTATGGCCCTGGCTAGGACTTCCAGTACAATGTCGAACAGAAGTGGAGATAGAGGGCATCTTTGTCTGGTTCATGTTCCCAAGAGGAATGGTTTCAGTCTTTCTCCATTGAGTATAATGCTGGCTGTTGGTTTTGCATAGATGCCCTTTATTATGTTGAAAAATGTCCCTTCTATTCCTATTTTGCTGAGAGTTTTGATCAGGAATGGGTGTTGGATTTTATGAAATGCCTTCTTTGCATCAATTGATATGATCATGTGGTTCTTCTCCTTTGTTTTATTTATGTGGTGGATGGCATTGATTGTTTTTCTCATGTTGAACCATCCTTGCATGCCTGATATGAACCCCACTTGATGAATGATTTTCTTGTTATGTTTTTGGAGTTTATTGTCTAGGATTTTGTTGAAGATTTTTGCATCTATATTCATGAGGTATATTGGTCTGTAGTTTTCCTTTTGAGTGAGATGTCTTTGCCTGGTTTTGGTATCAAGGTTATGCTTGCTTTATAAAATAAATTAGTGAGGATTCCATACATTTGTATGTTTTGAAATAGTTTGAGTAAGATTGGTGTCAGTTCTTCCCTGAATGTTTGATAGAATTCTTTGGGGGAAGCCATCTGGGGCAGGACTTTTTTTAGTTGGTAATTTTTTAATGACCTGTTCAACTTTTTCTTTTGTTATGCGTCTGTTAAACTTTTCCGCATCAGTCTGTGTTAGTTAAGGTAAGTGGTGTGTTTCTAGAAATCTGTCCATCTCTTCCAGATTTTCAAATTTGTTGGAGCACAGTTCTTCATAGTATCCTGATATTATCCTTTTTATTTCAGTTAGTTCTGTTGTGATGTCACCCATTTAGCTCCTTATTTATGTTATTTGTATTCTCTCCCTCTTTTCCTTTGTTAAATTTGCCAGTAGTTTGTCAATTTGATTAATCTTTTCCAAAAACCAACTTCTGGTCTTATTGATTTTTTCTATTGCCTTTTTATTTTCTACTTCATTGATTTCTGCTTGAATCTTTATTATTTCCTTTCTTCTGGTGACTGTAGGCTTTTCTTGCTGTTCTTTTCTAATTGTTGAAGATGTTTGTTTAAAATGTTGATTTTGGCTCTTTCTTCTTTTTTGATGTGTGCATTTATTGCCATAAATTGGCCTTTGCTCACTGCTTTTGCTGTGTCCCAAAGATTTTGGTATGTTGCATTTTCATTCTTGTTTGATTCAAGGAATTTTTGAATTTCAGTTTTTGTTTCTTCTCTTACTCAGTCTTTCTCAAGGAAGGTTTTGTTCAGTTTCCATGTGGTTACTCATTTTCCATTGATTTTCCTATTGATTTCTAATTTGATAGCAATGTGATCTGAGAAGATGCTTTGCAGTATTTCAATGTTTTTAAATTTATTAAGGCTTGCTTTATGGCCTAACATATGGTCTATCATGGAAAATATTCCATGTGCACTGGAAAAGAATGTATATTGTGCTGTTGTTGGGTGAAGTGCTCTGTAGATGTCTATAAGGTCAAATTGGTGGATTTTATTGT
>NW_006921647.1:4083250-4090070 GCF_000298275.1 Orycteropus afer afer | reverse complement strand
TCTTGTAAGGTTGGTCTGGTTTTAACAAATTCCCTTAGTTTCTGCTTATCTGGAAATCTCCTAATTTCACCATCATATTTGAAGGACAATTTTGGTGGATATATAATTCTTGGTTGAAAATTTTTCTCTTTCAGAGATTTGTATATACCTTCCCATTGCCTTCTTGGTTTCTGCTGAGAAAGCAGAGCTTATTCTTACCAGTTGTCTTTTGTAAGTAACTTTTTGTTTTTCCTGTGCTACTTTCAGGATTCTTTCTTTGTCTTTGGTTTTGATGAATTTGATGATGATATGTCTTGGTGATTTTATTTTGGGGTCTATCCTATTTGGCATTTGTTGGACTTCCTGAATGGTTATGTTCTCATCTTTCATCACATCAGGGAAGTTTTCCTCCAACAAATCTTGGACAATTTTCTCAGTGGTTTTATTTTTCTCTTCCTGTTCTCGAATTCCAATGACACATAGGTTATTCCTTTTGATGGTATCCCACATGAACCTTAGACTTTCTTCATTTTTATTTTGATCTTTTTTTCTGATTGATCTCTTTCCAAAGAAGTATTCAAGTATTTGTCTTCAATTTCATTAATTCTGTCTTCCATTGCATCAATTCTACTTCTTTGCCCTTTCAATATTTTATCTATCTCTGACAATTTAGTATTAATTTTCTGGATTTCAATATGTAGATTTAGAATAATTTCTAATTTTTCATTTATTTTGTCATTTTGTTCTTGCATTTTATGCTAAAATTCTTCTAGGGTTTTGTCTGTGTTTTCCTTGGTCTGTCTCTCAATCATTTGAAGATACCTAAATATAATTCTTTTGAATTCCTTATAGAGTGTTCCAATTCTGTTTCTTCTTCAAGGATGTGTTCTGGGTCTGTATCCTGCTTCCTTGTTTCTAACACATTATCTTCCTTCTTTGTGTGGACTGTGATGATCTGTTTTCTCCAAGAGATCATGGCATTATTGTATTTAGATCTCTGTTAACTGCTTGTGAAAAGCAGCCAAGGGTAAGTCAGTCTCTTCTTGGTGGTTGTTTATCATTGGCCCATTTGTGGAGAAGGAAGCAGCTCTCACTCAGTAAGTGAAGCTGCAGGAGGTGTTGGTGTAGTTGTGTCATACGGGGACTGTTATTGTCTCCCACTCAGTTAAACAAAAATAACAATTGAATAACCATCAAGAAAGCAAAAACAAATGGAGAAAACACACACTGCAATCACACAGGAACAGTAACCAAAAAAGAAAAAAAGGGAAAAAGAAAAAAAAAAAAAAAGCAATATGTGGGGAGAGGGTAATAAGAGAAAAAAGTTCGAGAAGGAGAATAATGAAGAAAAAAATGGGAAAAACACAAAAAGAAATACAAGGAACAGGGTTAACCAAGAGAAAGAAAAGAAAAATTATAACCAGAAACAGGAAAAAGAAAAAAAGTTGTAAACTAGAACCTGGGAGGGGAAGAATAAAGAATAATAGTAAAAAGGACAAAAGCAATAATAATAATGTTGTTGTTATTTCGTCGAGTCAGTCCTGACTCAAAGCGACCCCTCCTTGGGTTGCCGAGGCAGTATCACTACGGAAGTAGATTGCCCAATCTTCCTTCCGAGAAGTGGTCGGTGGGGTTGAACTGCCAGCCTTCTGGTTAGCAGTCTGGTGCCTTAGGCACTATGCTACCAGAGCTCCCAATAATAATAATAGTAGTTTTAAAACAGACAAAAAGAAACAAACTAAAAAACAGTAAAATGAAAAAAAAAATTGGGGCAGCACGGGGCAGGGCACCCAGGCACTGTCCGAGCACACAGACTGGGATGGACTTTCCGCCAGCCCAGAAGGTGGGTGCGAATGAGGGATGGCCACATCTCCATTCACCAAGAGGGTATGGGGAATAAGAGTAACAAGGGGAATGTCTTACCTTTCCAGTCGTCCATGTTTGTAATGTCCTTGTGGTTCCTGGCAAGTGGATCCTGTTCTTAAGTCCCTGGAATATGGGAGAACGCTGTCTCTTTAAATATCCAAATGGTCGATTATCTTCTGTGTTAATTGGTTCTCCTTTTCTTTGTTGAAGAGGGTCTGTGCAGTCTTTCTGCACATTCCACCATCTTACCAGAACTCCCTCTGGTTTTATTATTGATATGAGGTCATTTGTGGTTCAGTGGTAGAATTCTTGCCTTCCATGTAGTAGACCTGAGTTCAGTTCCTGGTCAACAAACTTCCTGTGCAGCCATCACTCATCTGTCAGTGAAGGCTTCCATGTTGCTAGGATGTGGAATAGGTTTCAGAAGAGCTTCCAGACTCACAGACTAAGAAGAAAGGCCTGGCAATCTCCTTTTAAAAATCAGCCAATGAACCCCCTTTTGTCATAGTTCTTTAGTGCTGTTATGACAGAAACACTACAAGTGGATGGCTTTAACAAAGCAATTTACTTTCTTACAGTTTAGGAGGCTAGAAGTCCAAATTCAGAGTTCCATTTCTAGGGACTAGGTGAAGGTGCCTCAACCTTGGACTTCAGCTCTATGCCTTGTTCCAGGCCCATTTGAGCTGGAGGCTTCTCCTAACTTAGCAGCCAGGAGCTGCTGAAGCTGACTAACCCAAGGTTGGCAGGTAAAATGGCACAATCTGAAGATTGGTAGGCAACCCACAGACCACTGCTTCAAGTCCAGGAACTAGGGATGAACACTTGGCCAAATGAAGGATCTAGCTGTGCCAATAAACCTAGAGACCTTCTTCAAAGCTTCTCCATGTATACTGGAGGCAGGCCACACTCTGATGGCAACTACTTAGCTGCTCACAGCAGATTCTACTGTGGAGATGATCATATGCATGGCATCCTGTCACATTTGCCATATTCTGTAGACTAGAATTTTAAGTTTCTTTTTTTAAAAAATTTTGGGTGAAAGTTTACAGAAAAAATTAATTTTCCATATAGCAGCTCACATACACTTTGTTTTATGACATCGACTGCAATTCCCCACAATGTAACAGTTCCCCTCCCACTTTCTTCCCATTGTTACCTTTTCCTTTTGTCCTTCCCTCCCATGTACTCTTGCCCCTGGAGCTATCTCCCTGCACATGCACAGCCCTTCTATTCTCCCATGATTGATTTCTCCAAGGAGTGTATCTACCTAATGTAAATGTTCAGCTCATATGGCTGTCTTTTGTTTGTCTAGAAGCCACAGAAATTGTTTCAATTTCAGACCTGAAGAGCAGCTAAGGGCCATCATCTCAGGGGTTCCATCATGCTCTATCACACCAGCAAAACTGAACCCCTCCCCCCCTTTTTTAAAAAAAAATTATTTGAGTTTTGTTCCACATTGTTCTCTGACTGTATGCGGGATCTTCTACATAGATCCCCCTCTGAGTGGTTGACAGTGATAGCCAGGCACCATCTAGTTCTTCTGGTCTATAGTCATATAGGCTGAGTATCACACGATGTATCAGTCACTTGGACTAATTGTTTCCATGCATCTTTGATTTTTCTTCATTCTTCTTTGCTCTGGACGAGGAGAGACCCATTGTTGCATCTGGATGGCCACTTGCAAGCTTTTAAGATCCCAGTCGCTACTCACCAAAGTAGGATGTGGAACAATGTTTTCGTGTAGTATGTTATGCCAATTGAACTTGGTGTCCCCTACGATTAAGGTCCCGAGCCCTCAGGTCCAACTACTTGTTCCCTCTGGGTAGCTGGCTGTGGCCAAGAAGTAACTACAAACTTGTCCCTTGCCAGCTCTACTATATACCTGGGAATTCTTAAAGAATATACCAATACACTTGTAGAAACATTGTCTGCCAACCCTATACATGGTCTTGGGTACACTCTCCCTTGCATAGATATATCTAATAATTCAGCCTGTCCACCCATCTATCCACCTGTATACTCATGTTTGCCTTCACTGACAATGCAGTACTCTATGTGCAACAGGGTTCATCTTTGGTGTCTATACCTCCCATGTACCTCTCTATGTTTTCCTCTTCCTCAATGCCACTGTGTTGATCACTCACATTAGGTACATTGCTCTTCCCTTCACCCAAGTCAATGCTTGTCTCTACTTATCTAACAGTGATCCCTCCCCTCCCCTCCCACCCCTGGAAACCAACAAAGAAAATTTCCTTCCATATATAAACTTTTCCTTGACTTTTTACAATAACAGAGCAATACAATATTTGTCCTTGTCTGATTGATTTATTTCATTTAGCATAATGTCCTCCAAGTTCATCCACATTATGTGGTATTTTGCAGATAGAATCTTAAGTATATTTTGATCCCTTTATTCTCTCCCTGAATTTACTACTACAGCCTCCTAACTCATCCACTGGCCTGCATTCTTTACACAATATGTGGAGTGATATTTCTGAAATACCTTCTTTTTACTCCACTTGAAGAAAGCCCCGTGCTGCCATCAAGTCAGCCCCAACTCGTGGTGACCAAATGTGCAGAACTGAGTTTTCAATGGCTGATTTTTCAGAAGCAGATCATCAGACTTTCTTTCCAAAGTGTCATCATGGAGAATAAGTACATCCAGCTGCCCAGTCACTCAAAACCATGGCCCAGCCAAGTTGACACACTACCTTAACTACCACACCTATAGCTCACAACAGTCTGCTCCACAACCAATCATGGGGATGGCACAAGACTGGAGTATTTTGTTCCATTGTGCATTGAGTTGCCATGAGTCATGGGCTGACTTGATGGCAGCTAACAACTGCAAACAACTCCTCACCTTTCTGTCCTAGATCCTCTCTTTGTCACTGTACATTCTTCCATGACTTTAGCTGCTGTTTATAATGCTAGTAATAGATAAATGGGTATATCTAGACCTAACCTCTGTCCTCAGGCCCAGACCCAAATACCCAACTGCCCCAGTTAGTTGTTGTATCAATTTTGAGAGCTGGACAATGAATAAGGAAGACCGAAGAAGAGTGGGTGCTTTTGAGTTGTGGTGGTGAAGAATGCTGAAAGTACCATGAACTGCTAAAAGAACTAACAGATCTGTCCTGGAGGAAGTGCACCCGATATGCACCTTGGAGGCGAGAATGGCCAGACTTCGTCTCACATACTTTGGTCATGTTGTCAGAACATGAGAAGGATGTCATGCTTGGTAAGGTGGAGGGTCGACAAAATAGGGGAAGGGCCTCAATGAGATGGATTGACACAGTGGCAGTGGCAATGGGCTCTAGTATAGCAAGGATCGTGGAGCTGGCACAGGACCGGGCGGTATTTTGTTCTGCTGTGCATAGGGTCTCTATGAGTCAGAGATGATTCGACAGCACCTGACAACAACAGCAACAACAGCAACAACAGCAACATTACTGATACAACCTTATCCCTAATTTTTCTCCTGCCTTACTGGGACTCATTTCCAGTATCCTTTGTGAACCCTTCATCAACTAAATGATGATGGCTTCTCACCTGTCTGTCCTACATCCTCTCTTTGTCACTGTACATTCTCCCACGACTTTAGCTGCTGTTTATAATGCTAATAATAATAAATGTGTATCTCTAGACCTCACCTCTGTTGTCAGGCCCAGACCCAAATACCCAACTGCCCCAGTTAGATGTTGTATTAATTTTCTATTGCTGCTATGATACAAATACCACAAACTTAGTGTCTTAAACTAGCAGACATTTTTTTTTTTTTTGTCTCACTGTTTCTGTGGGTCAGGCATCTATGCTTGACTTAGCTGAGCTCTCTGTTCAGAGTCTTACAAAGTTGCAATCCAGGTGGTGGCCAGGCTGTGTTCTCATCTGGAGGCTTACCTGGGGCAGAATCTGCTTCCAGGCTACTTCATAATTTGTTTCCTTGTCACTGTACGAGTGAGGGCCTTGGCAATTTGCTGGCCATCAGGGAGAGCATGTCTTTAGGTCCTAAGAACCCAAACCAAACTCATTGCTGTCAAGTTGATTCCAACTCATAGTGACCCTACAGGATAAAGAACTGCTCCACAGGATTTTCAAGGCTGTAAATCTTTACAGAAGCAGACTGCCACCTCTTTCTTCTGCACAGTGGCAGAAGGATTTGAATGGCCAAACTTTCAGGTTAGCAGTGCAGCATTTTAAGTACTGTGCCACTGGAGCCCTCAGGTTATTTCTTGTCATGTGGGCTTTCCCATATGGCTGCTCACTTTGTCACACCCCTGAGGAGATTCTCTAGCTCCAGTTGGCTAAGATAGAGTTTTATAGAACATACAGTGATCATAGAAGTGACATCCTATCATGTTTACTATAGTCTGTAGGTTAGAATTTTAATTATCTTTTGATTCTTTTATTCTCTCCCTGAATTTACTGCTACAGCCTTCTGATGGTCTGCTGGCCTGTATTCTTTACACAATAGGTGGAGTGATATTTCTGAAATGCCATTCTGATTGCTATTGTTGTTAAGTGTCGTGGAGTCAGACGTGACTCATAGCGACCCTTCCTTGGGTTTCTGAGGCAGTATCACTACGGAAGTAGATTGCTCAAACTTCCTTCCAAGGAGTGGCTGATGGGTTTGAATCGCCAGCCTTCTGGTCAGCAGTCAAGTGCCTTAGGAATTATGCCACCAGAGCTCCTAACATTATGCCCCCAACGTTCTGATTACTCTACCTAAAAAAAACCCAGTAGCCATCAAGTCAGCCCCAACTCATGGTGACCAAATGTGTGCCAGGGTAGAACTGAATTTTCAATGGCTAATTTTTCAGAAATAGATGCCAAACTTTCTTTTGAGGTACCAATGGGTGGACTTGAACTTCAAACCTTCAGCTAGCAGTCAAATACTTAACTATTTCCATCACCCAGGGATTCTATACCTCATTTAAGACCCTTAATAACTTTCCACTGATCTTTGGATGAGGCA
>NW_006921647.1:4045738-4082735 GCF_000298275.1 Orycteropus afer afer | reverse complement strand
ATCTGTGTCTTGTGCCTTGCTATCAATACTCTAGGTCCTCAAATAATTGTTAAGTAAATAAAATGTTATATGAAGGCTTGGATCTAAGCCTGTTCTTAAAAATATTCCCACCTTTCACTGTCAGCACTATCCAGATTTCACTCTTGATGGGCTTGGTTCCCGTTGGCAGACTTTTTAAAATCTAAAGCAATAAATTAATGGAGGTACCTTTGTTTTGGTTAATTTTTCTTTCCTATTATGGCCAGTCTAGTCTCAAGACATTTCCTTGCTACTGATATACCCCAGCTACATCAATGCCATGACACAACCTATTTTCTTCTTTTACAGGGTTTTGATACACAGCTTTGGCTGTGTGATTGGAATTTTATAAAAATAGCTAACCAACTGCAGTATATAGTTCTATAAACTCACTGGGAACAGTCCCCTCTGTCCACCCTGGAGGGGCCCACACCTGCTCCCGGGACATTCCAGGAGACTCTCATACGCTGAGCACAGAAGGGGCATTTGTTCCCTGAGCCCACTCTGGAGGGACAGCTGAGGCTTGGCCCAGCCAGCCAGGTCAGCCTGTCCCTTGGCACTGGCTGTGTCTTCACACAACAAGCGATTGAGCAGAATTGACAGGTGTGAAGTGTATCCTTTTTAACCCATTCCAATTCACATCTGCCTGTAGGAGGGAGCCAAACTCACTGGGGAGCCCAATTAGCATGTCATTTTGGATTTGAGTGTGTATGCATGTGTGTGTGTGTGTATGTGTGTATGAGTGGGTATTTGTGTGCATATGTTTGTGTACTTATATGTGTGTGTGAATGCACCTGGATGTGCAGGAGAGAGAGAAAAGGAGAAACTCAGATGCACAGAGATAGGGAAAAAGAGATGGAGAGTGAAAGAAACAGATAAAGGGAGAGACAGAGAAACTGACAGAAGGAAACAAAGAAAGAGAAGCAGAGAGCTAAGAGCAGAGAGATGAGTTGATAAGAAGGCTTGGAAGCTGGTGCAAACAGCCCCAGTGGTGGCCTTTTTTTGGGTTAAGTGCACACAAATGGAACACGGGATAGTGTAGAATGTCAGTCCCATCTGGAGCACCATGTGTGAAGTAAGGGCAATGTGAGCATCTGCATGATTGTTAGACGATTCCTAATGGGCCAGGAGTGTATCCGGGAGGGTGCTGGGCTGGGCTGGGACTAGCTTGGGAGATCTGGGTGGGACACTTGCCATCTTAAAAATAAGTAAGTGTAGGTAGGTGCTAGAATGAGGATTGAATCATCAGATGGTTGTCAGAGGTCCCTGGGCATGATGGCCAGTTCTGCAAGGAATGAAATTCTCTTGAATATCTAGGGGTGGTCTGTTCATCAGCTTCAGAAAATAGGTCAAGGTGCCAACAGTGCAGACAGCATGAGCCAGTCCCGATGCTCTTTACATATTAATTCATTTGGTCTTTTTACCTCCCCTATGTGGTAGATACTCTGAGTGCCCCTATTTTACAGATGAAGATACAAGGCACAGAGATAGCAACCAGCTTGCACAATGCCACCCTGCAAGTAAGTGCTAGAGCCAGACTTTGAACTCTTATTCCATAATCAGTGTGCTTAACCACTATACTATCCTACTAACTAACTTTCAGCTCTCCAACTAAATTTGGCTTTTTGCTGCAATGTCCTTTCTAGAGAGGGGAGTACCTGAGATGTGCAAATGGTTGATGTGTTCAGCTGTTAACCAGAAATGTTGAAGATTCGAATCTACCCAGAGATGCCTCAGAAGAAAGGCCTGGCAATCTATTTCTGAAAAATCAGCCATTGAGAAAACCAAAGTGTAGTTCTGCTCTGACACAAATGAGATTGCCCTGAGTCAGAGTCAACCTGATGGCATGAGTTGGTTTTAGAGAGGACTGAAGAGCCAATACAGCAGAGTAGAAAGATCTGACTTCCTGCCCTGGTGCTTCCATTTATAGCTCTGAGCTTTTGAGATGGTCACACTGACCTGAGCTCACATACCTGCTGTGCTGCTTACCCTCTGGAAGCCCTTGGACCCTTTATTTAGCCTCTCTAGTCTATAGCCTCTTTCCCTGTAAATTGAGGACAAGAACAGGACTATCCTCATGGGGCTGTGAGCATTAAACAAAGTTACGTATTTAACGTGCTTGGCATGCCCTGTTGACATGAAAGGTAATGAATTAATAGCTTTAGAGGATAGTGTTCAAGACAAGGAGCTTAACTGTTACTTATTATTACTATTTGTCAAATGTGACCCTTCCTATTTTACATACTTATCATAAAGATGATATGAGATAATGTGTACAAGTGCTTGTAAAATTGTCTGCATAATTAAGTATAAAAACAAAAACCCAAACTCACTGCCATCAAGTTGATTCCGATTTATAGTGACCCTCATTCGGTTCCTGAGGCATTAAATACTTACAGAAGTAGATTGCCCAGTCTTCCTTCCATGGAACTGGAAGAGTTTGAACTGTCAACCTTCTGGTTAGCAGTCAAATGCCTTAGGCACTATTAGATAGTATCATTATTGTCAAGCACTGACTGAATGTAAGGTATGTGAAAGCTAATGAATGAGCAAGACCAGAAATCTACAATCTGATGGAAGTTGGGGAAGGAATAAGGAGAAGCAGACAAATAAGTTTACTACCAGATTCAACATAGGAGGTTCTACCAAAGAATTCTAGCAATGTTCTCTGGGAGGCAGGGATCAGAAAAGGCTTAATTAAAAAACTAATTTTTGAAAAGGATATGAAAATTCATGCATTCAATGCACATTGAGTCTAGCCAGGCCTTGTGTTAGATTCTGAGGCTGCAGAGATGAATAAAACGTAATCAAGGTCCTCAGGAAATGGTCTTCGGGATGAGATTTCAACTGGGATGAGGGCATTGGGAAGGTCATTTCACCAGGAGGAAGTATAAATTGAGCAAAAGCAGAAAGATGGAAGAAGATAAGCCAGTTTTGTAAAGCAGCCAGGAATCCACTCTGACTGGTTCAGGGTTTGGAGAGTAATGGAAAGTAAGTCCAGCCAAGTTGTTGGGGCCATATTTGGATAGTATTGAACAGCATGCTGCAATTAATTTGAAAGGCAATGGGGAGCCATTGAAGGAGATTGAGCAGGGAAATAACATGATTGATGCATATTAAGATTATTCTCAGTTATGGATTCATACCAATGCACCATATTTTAGAGATCATGTCTTAAATATAGTCTGTCCCAGAGAGGATCTACTCAAAATTATCTCAAGCAGGACCAGAAAATGTCCATTCAAAGTCTTTGAGAATGACTTATAATAAACCAACATACATACGTACATATTTCCTAATAGACCATATTTTAAAGCCAGTTTTACATTTGGAGGTGTTTACATTTGTCATTTTTCTCTTTCAGTATCAAAATGTAATGTGATATAATATTCATGAATTAATGTATATAGCAGGGTAATTGTTCAAGAATTAAAATATAGGCCAACAGAATATTGTCAGGCTTTATTCCATGATATGTGGGACTCTTTGCAGTGTTTCCTTGTGGTAAAAGAGGTAGATTAAAGCTCAGTGCAAATCAAAGGAATGCTTTCACCTTCTCAAATGAACACTTGCTTGTCTTTTTCCATTTTCATATATTTGCATAGATCTGTCAACTGAGTTCTGAATTAAGAGTAATGCTTAACATGAAGTTACAAATGCATGTACCACAAAATTGCTTTGCCTTTCTTGCTTTCAGTTTGCACCCCACTGCCCTTGCCCTCACCCTCTCAAAAGAACATTTCTGAAGATTTCAAGGGAGTTTAGAGAGATTAAATTAGAGCCTTAACGACAAGTCAATAGCCACCAAATAGGTCCTCGGGTGGTGCAAGCAGTTTTTTCTTGACTACTAATCTAAAGGTTGGGAGCTCTGGTGGCATAGTGCCTAAGACATTTGACTGCTAACTAGAAGGCTAGTGGTTCAAACCCAATAGTCACTCCTCAGAAGGAAGCCTGTGCAATCTACTTCCATAGAGATACTGCCTTGGAAACCCAAGGAGGGGTTGCTATGAGTAGGAATCAACTCGATGGCAGTGAGTTTGGTTTTATGGTTTTAACCTAAAGGTTGGTGGTTCAAAGCAGTTCCATGAAAGAAAGAATTGACAACCGGCTTCCATAAACATTACAGCCCAGAAAACCCTATGGAGCACAGTTCCACTCTCTGACACATGGGATTGCCATGAGTCAAGATCAATGTGACAGTAATGAGTTTGGATTTTGGTTAGCAACCAAAAGGGAAAAAAAAACTTCTGAGTAGAAATTGACTCCTCTCTGGCACTTCCCATCATGGAAGTTTCTGTATTTATTGCAATTCTTTTGACAGTTGGAGAACCATGTTTTCAGATGTTTCCCAGTGAAGTTCCTGAAATATCTCCTGGCCAGATCAGTGTACCCAAGTGGGTGTCTGCTTTTGGTTTTAGTAGAGTTACAGGGACTCAGCTTGGCAGCACTCTTAGCAATGTGATTCATTGGTCTAACCTGTACAAGAGAGTGGAAACCTGGACTGGCTCCTGCTGCTCACCCATTGTCTACAACTGTCACTTGGATATTCACAATGATCTAGTCAGTAGCCTGATTCTCATTGGCTGCCTGCTCTGCTCTAAGCTATTGTAAGACATCTCTTGGCTTTGCAAGAGAGGTAAGCTTTACTTGCATTTGAGTTACTAACCACAGCTGTCAAGAACTTGAAAAGAGACAAAACATGGGGCAGGCAAGATCTTGGTTTTGTATATGTTTTGTTGTCTGTTATTTTTATTCCAAATTAATAGCACAGATCAAATCCATAGCTAAATAACACATCTGCCTGGGGTTTGGGTAGCAATTTACAATATGTTTTCATTCATTATTACTTTAATTATAGCTCAAAATGCTTTTGAATTTCTCCCAAGTAACAGGTGGTTTTCTGACCATGATAAATGCTAAATGCTGCTGAGGATCAGGCAGTTAGGTATTGTTTTCCTAGCTGTGGTTATACCTAGGCCTCCGGCAGCTTCTGAATTAGCAGCCAGCAACAGATTGGCTTTCCTTGGGGACTTCACTTAACCCTTAGTTGTCCCGAACTTGTTTTCAGTGCACAGTAGGATGGATGCTCCCCATAATATCCAGCAGTGTGACAGATGTACTTTTGTATCCTGGGGGGCAACAGGAGGTTTCCAGGTAGGTCAAAAAGTTAATATGTCAATGTTCTGAAAGATGATGGGAGTAGAAACTTGGTGTGATATTAAAGATGATTTGAACTAAGTTTTTTTTTTTTTTTTTTTTTTAAGAATAAAAGCATTCTTTTATATATCTGCAATAGACGATAACAATTAAATAAGTCACACATGAATCATAGAAATTAGAGCAAGGGCAAAGACCTATTAGATCATCTAGCCAATTCCCCAGCTAATGCAAAATTATTCCCTGCAGAGTTTTCAGGAGTGCTTTGTGCAGTCTCTTTTGAAAGATTTTAGCAATTGGGGCCTTCATTATTTCCTTGGGGGGACTCTTTCTCTTATAAAAGACCACAGTGTTTTCCTTCCTATCTTGGTAATCAATTTTTTTTTTTTTTTAATTTGAAAGTGTATATGGTACTTGCAAAATCATATGCACTCTGAGACTGATTGGAGGTAGAAATTATTCCTACAGGTCTCGTGGAAAACAGTAGTGTGAGCGCACTTGGCATTCCTACTTGCAACCTCATTTCTGATTTTTCATAATCAGATCTGCATACTCCTTGGAGGTATTGTCACCTAAGTATCCCTCTGAAGTCTCCTGATTCCCATGTCACTATCACAAACTGGTCAGTGGTAACTTTGAATCTCTATGAATCTGAAAGATGTTTTTGAAATTCTGTTCAGGCTGTCCATGTGTTCAAGAAAAAGAACACTCAGTCATCCAGGAAATTGTCATTTTTCTGAACTCCTCTCTCGCTGGAACAAGCTGGTATTGTCTTTCCTAGGTTGTTTGTATTGGACAGGCTACTGGTTGTGAGTACACAGGATTGGGCGCCCCAGGGCAATTACTCCCACCTCTTGGTTCCCTGTGTTGTATGCAGAGCTGCTGATCCACTGGGAGGTGGCAGCACATGGAATGTCCTGCTAGGTTGCTGTGATTAACATCAATGCACCCTTCAAGGGCTGTTTTCAGCACTAAGAAGTAAAAATTTGTGTTTGGTGAGCAAAAGATAATGAAAAGGAAGAATGGCACAGATTTTTAGTGTTCAGGCATGTTGTGATTAGAACATCTTCTTCTATCCCACCCCTTCATTCTTAATGCAGTCAGGTCAATATGGCAGCTGCTGAACTTGGAAATGGCGACTAACAATCCAACTTCCGGCTTTTGAGGGCCTTATGAGGGGCCCCTGAGTGATGTAAATGGTTAACACACTTGGCTGCCAACTGAAAGCTTAGAGGTTTGAGTTCACCAATTTTCTTCTAAAAAGTCAGTCATTGAAAACCCTGTGGAGCACAGTTCTACTCTGACACACATAAGCTTGCCATGAGTAGAGGTCTCTTTGAATCGGAGTCCACCCTTCAACAACTGGTATGGGTAGGTGTAGTAGGAAGATGTAGAAACAATTTCAGAGCATTGAGGAAAGAGGTAACAGGGAGGCCCTAAGGCACTGGGTGGGTGTGGATGACAATTAACCGTTTGGGTTTCTGGAAGACTTACCAGGGAAGCTGAATTTCAAGCATAAACCAGTTGAACTAATAGAACCTCCAAATTTTCAGTTAGTAGTAAGCACATTAACAGCTTGTAACCCCCAGGGACTTAAAGCATAGACTGAAGGAAAAGCTGAGGAGAAAATGTGAACAAGACAGGGAGTAACCTAGGAAACATTAAGAGGCATGTGAAGGTGGGTGCTTCTGAGTGCTGAGAAGGTGGGAGGTTGCAGAGGATGAGGAGTGGAAGGAGAAGGGATGAAGCACCTCCAGAGCCTGACCCACCGGGCCAACTGCAGTGTTTATGAAAGGGGCTTGCCACCTCTTTTTGCAGGTGAGGATATCGTAGTTCAGAAAAATGAGGTGACTTCAGAAAGCTCACATAACCCAGTGGGAGAACGAAGATGAAACTCTTGTCCCTGTGACCATCCCGTCTGGAGAGGAGCAAGCATGCTCAAGTGTAATCTCAGGGAAGGCATGTTTGTGGCATCCTGGAGGGGGCAGGTGGCCATATTAGCTGAAGGTCCCCAGGGAGCCCCATAGGTGGCCAAAGCCTCTCATTATCTACCTTTTAAAGGACAGAGGTAGGGACCTCTGTGCCTCAGTTCACAGGAGAGTCTAAATAGGTCCCTGCTGAGCTCATCAGCTCTGATAATTACTCAGAATGACTCATGTTGCAGCAAAACAAAGTGCCTTCTGAAAACTGACCACTCTGACTGAGACTGAGCCAGCTGGGCTGAAAGGAGTCACCCTGAGCCTGTGGCCGGTTTGACCATGGTCATGGGGCAAAGATGGTGCTATGTGGCCATGGATTATAACATGCATGTGAGCTATGGAAGGGTCATAGGTAGCACTTCATGTCTCCAGATTGGGGGTGGGAAGAGAAATAACAAGGAGCATTTTAGGCAAGAAAAGGCAGTGCATGGAAGCATAGTAACCAGAGTGAGAGTTCTGGAGACCCTTGTTACCATGTGGGCACCATTTCCACCGGAGTAGCAGTTCTTTTTCCTCTGCCTTTGTTGTTTTGTGCCATTGAGTTAAATCCAACACATGGTGACCCTATAGGACACAGTAGAACTATCCCATAGACTTTAATCTATAATCTTTGTGGGAGCAGATTGTTAGGTTTTATCTCCCCTGGAGCCACGGGTGGGGTTCAAGCACAGATCTTTCATTAGCAAACCAACTGTTGACAAGTCAATTCTGACTCATAGTGACTCTATAAGACAGAGTTTAACTGCCCTATAAGATTTCCAAAGCTATAAATCTTTACAGAAGCAGATTGCCACATCTTTCTCTATGGAGCGGCTGGTGGGTTCAAACTGCCAATGCTTTAGTTAGAAGCCTAGTGCTTAACCACTGTGCCATCAGGGTTCCTTTCTCAGCCTTCGTGGCATATGGAGGTATTCTGATCTAGCTGACAAGGTTTGGAGAAATGAATGCATTCTCTTAGCCTTCTCCTCTCTTAAGGAGCATGGGCTCCGCTCTGTCCCTTCTCCAAGTGGTAAGAGTCCAGACCCTTACCATACACACAGTTGTATGCAAAGGGTGCCAGACCACAATTTGGGGTATGTCTGCTTCTGAGACTCAAGCTAACTCAGTTAGGGGTTCTTCAAAGACTTGGGGTCTAGACTTGGGGTAAGAAGAGGCTATTAAAAAAATTAAAATGAAACTCAACTGCCATCGTGTTGGATCCAACTCATAGAGACCCCTCCTTGGGTTTCCAAGACAGCATCACTACGGAAGTAGATTGCCCAACCTCCCTTCTGAGGATTGGCTGGTGGGTTTGAACCGCCAGTCTTCTGGTTAGCAGTCAAATGCTTTAGGCACTATGCCACCAGAGCTCTGGGAGAGGTTATTATGAAAACTCAATTGTGGAGATACCTAAAGTGTGACATTCAATTTAGACTTACTAGTAATAAAACAATTATTTTGAACTACTGTGTCTGCTTTGAATTGATTCTGTACCTAGACATGGAGGAAAGAGCTATGATTATCATTGTTGAAGTGCCAGGAATAGGGAGTTACATATTGGCATTTGAGATAGACCAGGTGAGGATCAGTTTGCAGTCAGAGAATTAAGTACAGGGAATGAGATGGGTACATTAGATTATAAGCTAAAGACTAGAACAAGCTCAAAGTCCAAGAGGATGATTTTGATTAAATAACAGTGTTGGTTAAATTATGGTATTTTAATACCATGAAACAATGAAACATGATAACATCATTAAAATGATTATACATATATATATATATAGATATATATTTAATATATATGTTGTTATTTGCCATCGAGTCAGCCCCGACTCATAGCGACCCCTCCTTGGGTTTCCAAGGCAGTATCACTACGGAAGTAGGAATGCCCAACCTTCCTTCCGAGGAGTGGCTGTTGGGTTTGAACCGCCAGCCTTCTGGTTAGCAGTCAAGTGCCTTAGCCACTATGCTACCAGAGCTCCCATTTAACATATATATATATACACATATTATATATAATATCTGGGAGCTCTGGTAGGGTGATGCCTAAGGCACTTGACTGCTAACCAGAAGGCTGGTGGTTCAAACCCACTAGCTACTCCTTGGAAGGAAGGTTGGGTAATCTACTTCCATGGTGATACTGCCTTGGAAACCCAAGGAGGGGTCACTATGAGTCGAGTTTGACTCCACGGCACATAACAACAACAATCACATATCATATAATATCTGTATAAATTGCCATATTTAAAACATTCACTATATTAGATGCCAAGGCAGTATAAGATAGTTTTTGGTTTTTTTTTTTTGATGCCAAGGCAGTATAAGATAGTTTTTGGTTTTTTTTTTTTTTTTACATTTTGGGTTAAAAATATATGTATAAGAAAAAAAAAAATCTGAAAGATCAGAACCCAAAATGCTAACAGATCATTTCTGGGGAGAGAAATGATGCACATTTTTTCTTTATTCTTCTTTATTATGTTTTATTTATTTCTTTTTCTGAAATGAGTATGGATTTCTTGATTAATTAAAGAGTAGTGATGATGGTAAGCATCTTAAAGATAGGCATCTTATCAAACAAAAGAGAACGTCTGGCAGAACGACACAGCACTGATCTGGAGTCAGACAGACCTGGTTTGGAGTCTCAGCTTTGCTCCTATTAGTGAGGAGGTCTGGACACTTGAGTCTTTTGTTTCTTACTCCCCACTGTTGAGGGCTCCTGGGCAGTGCATAGTGAGACAGGCTGTCATCTGGCTATTCCCAGAAGGTCCCCAAATGCCTATCGTGTGGAAATCCCTTGCCCAGGGCTTGAAACCCATGACTTCATAAGCTAAAAGTCATTATTTTGTTAGTCCCCAAGAGTGAAATGAGGGGCACTGGTGGTTCAGTGGTAGAATTCTTATCTTCCATGCAAGAGACCCAGGTTCAATTCCTGGCCAATGCACCTCAAGTGTAGCCACCACTCATGTGTTAGTGGAGGCTTGTGTGCTGCTAGCATGCTGAATAGGTTTCAGTGAAGTTTCTAGACCAAGATGGACTAGGAAGAAAGGCATGGTGATCTAGTTCTGCAAATCAGCCAATGAAAACCCTATGGATCACAATGGGTCTGATCTGTAACTGATCATAGGAATGGCACAGGACCAGGCAGTATTTCCTTCTGTTGTGCATGGAGTTACCAAGAGTCAGGAGAGGCTCGATGGGAGCTAACAGCAAAAAGAGTGGATTAGGGATTGACTTACACTAAGGAGTTTCATAAAAGACTGATGTATAAATTAAAGTCTGTTTTTATTTTATTTGATAGTGAGGTATAGTGAGACATGTAAGTGGCAAGATAGGATTCTTGGATTCTCCATCCAATGAATTGGTTTTTTTATTTTTATTTTTAGGTAGGCAAGTGACATGGGAAGCCAAACGATAACGAAAACTATGCTGGATGAGCATAGAGCCTTTCAATTATTTAAGAAACAATTTTTAATCAGGAGCTCTAGTGACATAATGCCTAAGGCATCTGACTGCTAACCAGAAGGTTGGCAGTTCACACCCACCAGCTACTCCTCGGAAGGAAGGTTGGGCAATCTGCTTCCATAGTGATACTGCCTCAGAAACCCAAGAAGGGGTCGCTGTGAGTTGGATCCGACTCGATGGCAGTGAGATGATGTACTAGGCTTTGTTCTAGGTGCTGCAAACACAGTAGTGACCAGACAGACATTTCTTTGGTGAATATGAAATTAGAATATTAATGGCTATGGTTAGGAGTTTTGGAGTTGGGCAGTCTAAGACTCATACTTTTTCACTTCATGACATTGAGAAAGTCATTTAACCTTTTTGAACCTCTTATTTTTCACCTCTGAAATGGAAATAGAACCTACCTAACCCATAGACTTGATGTGAATATTAAGTTAGATAATGTATGTAATGTGCTAAGTATAGGGTGGCACGTAGGGGGAAAAAAAAAACAATGACAACAAAACAGTTGCTATCGAGTCAACTCCAACTCATGGTAACCTCATATATGTCAGAGTAGAACTGTGTTCCATAGGGTTTTCATTGGCTAAATTTTTGGAATCAGATCACCAGTTCTTTCTTCTGGCCACGTCTAAGTGGACTTGAGCCTCCAATCTTTCAGTTAACAGCCAAGCATATTAACAATTTGCACCACCCAGTGACTCTGGCACATGGGAGGATTTAGTGAATGGTGGCCATAATAATAACTATTAATACTCTATTTTAGCTTGATACTTCTATTTTTGTCATAAGTCCTACTAGTAATTGTTAACTCTAAGCCTTAACTAAGTTAACTTCATAGGTTAATACTTGGATGGGTATATCTGATTTTGATTTCCTTGATTTATTTCCTCCTTACATGTTGCAGTGAGTTTGAGGAAATTTAGGGCTGATCAAGAGAAGAGATATGACCATCGAATAGTCTTTTTATACCACACACTATTTATTGAGGTCAATGCATTGACAGCTGCATGCAGGAGGTGGTCCTCCACAACAGGAGGTTTTACAGAAACAAGTGGTATAGGGAACTGCCCGAAGAGAAAGAGATTATGAAAAACCCCGAGGAAGAGATGAAGGGAGGGGTCTTACGGGCATCTGGGTGACATCCTTTCACAGCTAGATGGGGAGTCTCTGAGTCAGAAAGCTCTGAAGGACAGATGCAGCTGGGGACCCTTATAACCACAGGGTTTTATCTTATCCAGGGCTAGCCGTTCATGGGTACAATTTCACAGGGTATGTTAAGCTGGCAGGCTGTAGGTAGCTAAAAATCTGCTTATTTGTGTTTTTTTAAAAAAATTGGTTATGGATGAATTTAAATTTGGTGCCATTAGGCTTTTTTGGGGGGCTATCAGGCCTAAGTTTGCTATGAAGAAGTAAGCTACTTGGGGTCAATACACAGAGGCCATCTTAGCTCATTTATGTAGCATGCATTCATTGTTGACCTTTCTGATTATTATATTTTTTCTTTAAGTATATTAATACCATCAGTTAGACCAGGGGTTGGCAAATATTTTCTATAAAGAGACTGATAAATAACTATTTTGGTCTTTGAGGGCCATATGATTTCTATTGCAGCTGTTCCACCTCTGCCATTACAGCCCAAAACCAGCTATAGACAATATGTAAATGAATGAGCATGGCTGCATTCCAATGAAATTACATGGTCCTTAAATTTGATTTTCATATAATTTTTACATGTCATAAAATATTCTTTATTTTTCCAATTATTAAAAAAATTACCACTCTTAGATCGATGCCATTATAGATTGTTATGCCATACAAAAACAGGCAGTGGGCTGGGTTTGACTGGGTCATAGTTTGCCAACCCTTGAATTAGGCAATAGTCAAGTTGCCTCTAGTTAGAACTTCTTAGATCATTGGTATCATTGATAATATGTTGATTTTATAATGTAATTATTGGGAACAAAATTATACCCACATTTGTAAAAAACCAAAACCAAACTCTCTTCGAGTTGATCCTGACTCATAGCGACCCCCTTTGGGTTTCCAAGGTGGTAAATCTTGATGGAAGTAGATTGCCCCATCTTCCTTCAGTGGAGTGGCTGATGAGTTTGAACTGCCAACCTTCTGGTTAGCAGTCAAATGCCTTAGGCACTATGCCACCAGAGCTCCACATTTGTAGGGCCTGTATATACCACCAATTGTCTGTCAATTTGTTGTTCTGTGGTAGCTTGTGCGTTGCTATGATGCTGGAATTATGCCACCAGTACATCAAATACTAACAGCGTCACCCACAGTGGACAGGTATCCGCAGAGCTTCCAAACTAAGACAGCCTAGGCAATCTACTTCTGAAAATTAGCCAAAGAAAACCTATGGGTCAGAACATTGGCCAACTTACTTTGGACACATTATTAGAAGGAATCATTCACTTGATGAGGACGTAATGTTTGGTGAAATAAAGGGCCAATGAGGGTTTCAGAGACTCTTAGTGAGATGAATTGTCACAGTAGCTATAACTATGGACTCAAACATGCTGGTGATTGTGAGAATGATTCAGAATCAGGCAACGTTTTGTTCTGCTGTACATAAGGTCATTGTGAATTGGAGTTGTATTAATGGAAGCTGACAACAACAAACCTCACTGTTGCCCCCCACTTCTTCATGTCCCCTTTGCACCATATAATGGCCACACATACCTTGTAGGTCACATGTACTTTATGTATGAAAGTTAAATGATATAATGCAGGAAAAGAGCTAAGCACAGTGCTTCATCTTATGACTACAGTACTCCTCACTTATCACTTATCTCATTATCTGACATTTCATATTTTTAACAATGTTATAAGTCTACTATCCAACAATTTTCTGCATTCTGCATTCTGGCAGCAATGAATGCTGAGATGCAAGGTTAGATTAACACTGACTGATGGTTAAGTTTATGTGCCAACTTGTCTGGGTCATAATTCTCAGTGATTTGGCTGTTATGTAATGATGAAATCTGGCAGCTGTGTAATGATGTAGTCTTCCTCCATTTTTGCAAAATGCCAATTTTCACATAATGACCTGGTCTTTAGAAACTAAGCATGTCGATAAGTGAGAAGTGAGTGTGCTCAGTAAATGTTCTTTTCTGATTTCTAAGGTTGTGCTTGGAATCTTCCATCAAAAACACTGAAGCCTGACCTTGGTGGAAATGATGGTGCTAGAATATTTGCCATCTCAGATACAAAGGGCACTTCCACAATCCAGTCTGACTAGTTGGATCCTCTTATTTATAGATGAATGGTATGGAGAGAGAAGCTAAAAAAAAAAAAAAAAACAACTATAGAAATAACACTAGTAGCTTCCCCTAGAAAACACTTACCCTGTACAAAACAAAGGTTCAGGAACTATACCGAAACAGTGCCCATTCTGCTCCCAACACTCCATATATAGGACCTATGTAACTATTCTCTTGCTCAGTGTATTTTTGATTTGTTAGATACATTTCTTAATTGTAGCTTGAGAAGTAGATTTAGCTCCTTAAAAAACTTAAGAGAAACATGTTTTACCGAAGATCTTACGGGAAGTCAGGAGGGAAAATCCACAATGCATTCGATGTTGCATAATGTATAATAAAATACCCCACTAGATATTTTTTTTGGTCCCCAAATCCTGTTTTTCTTTTGCCAGATTTCTTGTTTCCCTCTCTTTTCTTGCCTCAAAGTCCTCTATATTTTTCTGAGCAACTCATTTCATCATTTCTTGTTCTATCTCAGAGCATCCTCCTAGGATCAGGTTTCTTCTTCCAAATGTTCATCCTTTAAATTTTCCATTGACAAGGGCTGTTAGTGGTAAATTCTCTCAGCTTTTGTTTAGCCGAAAATGTTTTTGATGTAATTCTTATTCATTTATTTTTATGCACATCTGATTTCATGGCCCCAGTTACTGTCCCAAACAATAAGAAATTCTCCTCCCCTCTCCTCCCAGTGACACCCCCTCCCGGTACCCCTTTCATCCATGCATTCTTGTCTGTCCGGCCTTCCCTATATGTGAATGCTACCCCTCTTGTGTCATGGCTGCTTGATCCAAGGGACGTATCTCCCTAGAGTGGGTGGGTGCATTGACCTGGGATAGGTGGTCTGTATGTGGGTCTTTCTACTGTTGGGCTGAGAGCCAATCCATGTAGGTAAGTCCATTTCTTGGCTCGAAGTGTAACATGGGGCCATAGTCTCGAGGGTTCCACCAGTCTCTATCCAACAAGTAATTCTGGTTGTTTTTGTGATTTTGAATTTTGTTCCACATTTTTCCTCCCACTCTGTCCAGGATCTCCAGGTTTGATGCCTTCTGAGCAGTTGGCATTGGTAGCTGGGCACCATCTAGTTCTTCTGGTCTCAGGTTGTAGAGGCTGAGGTTCTTGAGGTCCATCTTATCTTTGGACTGATTGTTTCCAGATGACTCTGATTTTCTTCATTCTTTTTTACTTCAGCCAAGAGGAGACCAATAGTTTCATCTTAGATGGCTGCTCAAAACCTTTTAAGACCCCAGTTGCTACTCACCAAAGTAGGTTATAGAACAAAATTTTTATGAACTATGTTGCCAAATGAGCATGATGTCACCCGACTATGGTCCTAAGTCCCCAGGCCTGGTGATTCTTTCTCACAAGATGTTTGTTTTTTTCTGCAAAGTTCCTCCCACTCTGTCTTTTGTTGCTTCTCTAATGTATGTGGTTAATTTTGTAGCACAAGTGAATATGTAAGATTATTTTCAGACAAATCTATCCTTGGTCTAGGGTGTATTCCTGTTCGCCTACCCCCACCTGTTCTTCTCACCTGTCTAGGCATTAATCCATAGCTTGGAATTTGGTGCTAATGATACTGCAGTGTTGTGTCTGTGATAGTGTTTGCCTCTGTTGTCTGTATCTTTTGTGTATATTTTGGTGTCTTTCTTTTCTCCAGTGTCACCATGCTGGTCACAGACTCTTTCCATACTGTTCCTCCCCTCACCCAAATCAACATGTGACTCCCAAATAGTCTGAGGTTTTCTTGCCCCTTCTCTCCTGTCCCTGGTAACCAACAAAGTGAGTTTCCTTCCCTGAATAAACTTACCTTGACTTTTCACAGTAGTGGACCCATTCAATATTTGTCTTTCTGTAGTTGACTTACTTTACTCAACATGTTGTTGTTATGTGCCATTGAGTTGGACCCAACTCATAGCAACCCCTCCTTGGCTTTCCAAGGTGGTATCACTACAGAAGTAGATTGCCTAAACTTCCTTCCGAGAAGTGGCTGTTGTGTTTGAATCACCAGCCTTCTGGTTAGCAGAAGAAGGCCTTAGGCACTATGCTACCAGAGCTCCCTCACTCAGCATAATGTCCTTTAAATTCATCCATGTTTTGAGATGATTTGTGTATTCTTCATTGTTCTTTAATGTAGCATAGTATTCCATTGTGTGACTGTACCATGGTTTGGTTATTCATTCATCTGTTGATGGGCATTCAGATTGTTTCCATCTCTTTGCTATAGTGAATTGTGCTGTGATGAACGTGGGTGTGCATATGTCTGTTCATTTCTGTCTCTCACCTCTTCAGGATATATTCCTAGTAATATAATTGCTGGATTAAAATGGTATTTCTATTTTCAGTTTTCTATTTAAGGAAATGCCATACCATTTCCACAAAGGTTGTACCATTTTACAGTCCCACTGGCAGTATATGAAAGTTCCAATTTCTCCACAGCTTCACCAGCATTTGTTATTTTCTGTCTTGTTGAATGTTGCTGTTATTGCTGGGGTAAGATGATATCTCATTGTTATTTTGATTTCCATCTCTCTAACGGCTAATGATCATGAGCATTTTCTCATGTGTTTGTTGGCTGCCTGTATTTTCTCTTTAGTGAAGTGTCTGTTCATTTCTTTTGCCCATTTTTGAATTGGGTTGTTTATCTTTTTGGTGCTGAGGTGTTGAAGTTTTCTATACATTTTGGAGATGAGTCTCTTGTCAGATGTGTCATAGCCAAATATTTTTTTCCAATCTGTAGGTTCTTTTTTTACACTTCAGAGAAGTCTTTAGATGCACATAGAAATTTAAATTTTAAAAGGTCCCAGACATCTAGTTTCTCTTCCGTTGCCTATGCATTTTGAGTTATGCTTGATAGTCTATTTATGCCATAAATTAGGGCCCTTAATTTATCTTTGAGGAACTTTTTAGTTTTGGGTTTTATATTTAAGTCTTTGATGCAACTTGGGTTCACTTTTGTGTATGGGGTGAAATATGAGTCTTGTTTCATTTTTCTACAAGTTCATATCCAATTTTGCCAGCACAATTTGTTAAAGAGGCTATCTCTTTAATGGGTTTGGGCTTTTGTCAGAGGTCAGCTGACAAAGATGGATGGGTCTATTTCTGAGTTTTCCATTCTGTTCCATTGGTCTCTCTCTATCATTATACCAATACCACACTGTTTAGACTACCGTGGCTGTATAGTAGGTTTTGAGGTCTGGAAGTGTGAGGCCTCCTATTTTATTTTTCTTCTTCAGCAGTGCTTTACTTATCTGAGGCCCCTTTCCTTTCCATATGAAATTATTGATTGGTTTGTCCATGTCCTTAAAAAATGTTGATGGGATCTGGATCGGGATTGCATTGAATGTGTAGATTGCTTTGGGTAGTATCGACATTTTCACAATATTCAGTCTTCTTATCCATAAACAAGGTACGTTCTTCTGTTTACGTAGATTCCTTGTAGTTTCTTATAGTAGTGTTTTGTAGTTTTCTTTGCGTAGATCTTTTGTGTCCCTGATAAGATATATTCCTAAGTATTTTATCTTTTTATTGTAAATGGTATTGTTTTCCTTTTCAGAGGCCTCTTTGTTGATGTAGAGGAATCCAACTGATTTTTTTTATGTTGGCCTAGTATCCTGCCACTTTGCTGAAACTTTCTATTCTAGTTTTTTTTTTTTTTTGCTGAGTCTCTTGGGTTTTCTATGTATAGGATCATGTCATCTATGAATAGAGATAGTTTTACTTCTTCTTTGCCAATTTGGACGCCTTTTATTTCTCTTTCTTGTCTTATTACCTTGGCTAGGACTTCCAACACAATGTTGAATAGAAGTGGTGATAGAAGGCATACTTGTCTGGTACCCGTTTGCAACGGGAATGCTTTAAGTCTTTCTCCATTAACAATAATGTTGGCTGTTGGTTTTGCATTTACACCCTTTATTATGTTGTGGATTTTCCCTTCTTTTCCTATTTTGCCGAGAGTTTTTGATGTCATTCTTAATGATAATATTTCTGGGGACCAAATTCTAGATTGATATTTATTTTCTTTCAGCCTTTGAAGATGTGATTCCACTGTCTTTTTGCTCCATTGTTTCTTTTGGAAGTCTGCTGTCAAACTATTGTCATTCTGTTGTAGTGATCTATCTTTTCTTTTTTTGCTGCTTTCAAGGTTTTGTCACTGGCTTTGGTGTTTTACAATTTCACATGATATGCCTAGCATGTGTATTAATATTTTTAAATTTATTTTACCTGGGTTTTATTGAAATGCACTCATAGGTTCCAGATTCCTAAACAGCTAGGAGGCCATTAGGAAAATGGGATCAATCGCTAATAGTGATTCCTCCATGAATATCACTTCATTCTAATTACTGCCTGCACACACTATATACCCCTAGAGCATTAGCACATAGAAAGTGGCTTTTACTACTTTAAAAAGAAGCAGACAGTACACCAGAACAAATTAAGATTCATTTTTGAGTTGGCTTGAAAAGGCTTTCTGGACAGAGATGGTGACTCTTCTGTGTACCCCACTTTGCACTATAGGGAGGGACTGACTAAAGGGACCTATCTTCTGCCAATTTCTTCAGGCTAGGTAGGCTTAATTAGGTAGGCTGAAAACTTCTGTGCATTTTTCAAGCTAGCACCATTGTCTAGGGACTCTGAGGTCCCTCCTGTAGCCATTTTTATACCCTAAAGCTTACATTACACTACACAGAGTGCAAAGTAGATATTTTTCTCCCTGGCCACCCTAGAAAGTTGGGGGCTGGGGTCAGACACCTTGACACCAACTCAGAAAGTTTTCTCTTTAACACTGCTGACAAATGTCAGGTTTCAGAGGGTAGGGACAGTTTGTTCCCAGGCTTGATCATACCAGGGGATGAGTTGAGGGCTCTCACTCATTTGCACATATTTAAGTGTTGCCTGGCTGTTTTAGAAAGATAAGAGAGTACCTTGATTGTTTGGGAATTCCAAGAGCTATTTTTCAGAAACCAGAGCAAAAAGGCCAGATTAAGTTCTGTGCCTCATACTCATTATACTTCCTGTCTATGAGAATTCATGCCTTTGATTACTTGTGAAAATTTCTTAGCCATTATCTTTCAAACAGGGCCATTTCCTCATTCTTTCTAATGTCTGTTGTGGAATTTCTGTATGTTAGAAATTCATGTTCTATGTTCCCTCTTTCCTATGTTATTATCTTTTTGTGCTGTGTTCCAAATATTTTCTTCAGATCACAAATCTTCTTTTCATCTGCTATTTATTTTGCTACTTGTTATTTCATCTGCTATTTGTTTATTTTGCTATTTCACTTGTTTTAATTATATATAGTCTAATTTCTATAAATTCTACTTTTTTTTGATGTATCTGGTCATTTTTGATAGTCTTTGTTATTTGTTTATTTTTTAATAATTTGTTTCTTTCAACATTTCATATATAGTTATTTTATGTCCTATATCAGATAATTCAAATATTTGAAGCCCTTGTGGGTTTAAATAATGCCTTTTTCTGTTGATTCTGACTTACAGTGGCTGGTTACTTTAAAGTTTGGTAAGTTACTTTTTGTTTTTTATTTTTAAACTCTTTTATTTTTTAAACTTATATTTAACTGCAAGAATTCTCACATAACTTGTTCCAGAGAGGGTTTGCATTCCTCTTTTCCAGACACATGATATTACCAAACTGGGACTGCTTTAATTTGTTTTCTTTGGGGTTTTTAAGTTTATGTGAGTAGTGAAAACTTGAACCTAAGATCCAAGTGAAAGCATGGCTGTAGTTACAGATGACCATCGTCATCTTCATTATTATTATAATTTTCCACTTGGAATTAATCATGGTAACATACAGATTTCCCTACTAGGTTGATTTGCTGGCAGGTAGTTTTTCTTAGTCCACCTTTTCCCTGGAGATTGAGTCTTTTGAAGGTTCAAGCTTCATGTGAGTCTCAGATTCATTCCTCCACTTTGTACAAGCCCCCAAACCCCATTTCCCTTCACACCATTAAGGGTTTATTTAAAGGTCAAATAATAAATATTTTAGGCTACTAGGCCATATTGTCTCTGTCACAATCATTTAACTCTGCTATAGTAGCGCAAAACCAGCCATAAACAATAGATAAAGAAATGGGATGGCCATGTTTCGATAAAACTTCATTTACAAAAACAAGCAGTCTGCCTACATATTGTAGCTTGCTAACCCCTGCTGTAGAATCCTGGTATTGACAATTGATAACCGAGCAGGTGTGGCTCCTGAATTTTCTTACTTTCTCACTCAGGTTTACTTTGCTTCGTTTGATTTTACTTAATTTATTTTATGTTTCTTGCCCGCCCCCCTCCATGGTTCAATGGAATTTTTTTTTTTTTTTTTTTTGCAGTGTTTCCTCCTCTCTTCTCCCTTTATGTTTCTCTTAAAAACTCAATTAAGGGCTAGTAAATTCATGTAATATTGTAATTTTTTCAGCATCTCAGTGTTTTGCCATCAAGGCATTTTCAAAATATCTAGTCTTCCAATATATCTAGTGGCAAAAACTGAATAATTTGCCTTTACCCTTTAGCTTGCATATTTTTTGTATCAGTCAGGATGCTCTAGAAAGAAATGGACTCAATAGGACATACATTATATAGAGGGATTTATTTATTTGCTTGTTTGTTCATTAATTTTAAAGAATTGGCTCACAAGATTGTAGGGAATGACAAGTACAAACTCTTTAGAACAGCAGTCTCAAGGCAGAATTCCTTCTATCTAAGGAAATCTCAATGTTTGCTTTTAAAGCCTTCAACTGATTGGATAAGGTTTTCTCACATTATGGAGAAATCAGCTGATTTTGACTGTTGTTGGTCATATTTCAATACCTTCACAGCAACATTGAGACTAGTGTTTGACCAAACAAATGGGATCCATAGCCCAGCCAATTTGACACAAAAATTAGCCAGTAGGCGCTCTGGTGACATAATGCCTAAGACATTTGAATGCTAACCAGAGGCTGGCTGGTTCAGACCCACCAGCCACTTCTCATCAGTTAGCTAAATGACACCTGGTTTTTCCTTGAGCATCTCCCTCATGTATTAGCATCCTGTAACATCAGTGTATAGCCTCCTTTCCCTCTGAGAGCTTACAGTCTCAGGTTACCAAGATATCAGAAGAGAGATGATAAGATTCTGACCTCTCTTCTTCTGTCGTGTCACAGGAGGGAGAAGAAATGTGGTGTTGAATGTGAGTGTGGCTTTCTGAAAATTCCTTCAGTCATGCTATGGAGCCCCTCTTATGTTTTGCTTACTGCTCTTTGTTGTTATTCTTAAGTGCTGTGAAGTCAGTTCTGACTCATAGTGACCCTATGTACAACAGAACAAAATTTTGCTCAGTCCTGTGCCATCCTCTCAATAGTAGGTATGTTTACATCTATTTTTTCAGCTACTGTGTCAATCCATCTGGTGTATAACCTTCTTCTTTTTCACTGACTCTCTACTTTACTAATCATGATGTGCTTCTTTAGGAACATGTTCAATGTATATGTGATGAACTTTTGACATCCTTGCTTCTGAAAAGCATTCTGGTTATACTTCTTCCAAGACAGGCCATGATATACTCAATATTCTTTGCCAAGCCATGATTCAGATACACAAATCTGTCTTTAGTCTTCCTTTTCCATTGTCCAGTTTTTGCATGGGTATGAGGTGATTGAAAATACTATGGCTTGACCAGGTGCACTTTAGTCCTCAAGGTGACATCTTTGATTTCTTTGACACTCTAAAATGTTTTTTTTTTTTTTTTCTGTAGCAAATTTGCCCAGTGCAATATATCATTTGATTTCTTGACTTCCTCTACCATAGGTATTGATTGTTGATCCAAGTAAAATGAAACTCTTGACAACTTTAGTATTTTCTTCATCTATCATGATGTTGTTTATTCATCCAGTTGTGAGAATATTTGTTTCTTTTGTGTTGAAGTGTAATCCATACTGAATGCTGTAGTCTTTGATTTTAATCAGTAAGTGCTTCAAGTTCTCTTTGCTTTCAGAAAGAAAGGCTATGCCATCTGCATATCATAGGTTCTTCTTCATACAGTCCAGCTGCTCAGATTATTTGATAAGCACATATATTGAATAAGTATGATGAAATGATATAACCTGGTGCCCATCTTTTCTCATTTTCAACCATATAAATCCCCTTCTTCTGTTTGAACAACTGTCCTTGGCCTGTGGAGAGGTTCTGCAAGAGTGCAATTAGATGTTCCGGAATTCCCATTCTTCACAATGTTATGCATAATTTATTATAATCCACACAGTCTAATGCCTTTGAATAGCCAATAAAAGAGTGGTAAACATCTTTGTGGTATTCTCTTCTTTCAGCCAAGATCCACCTGACATCAGCAATGACATCCCTCGTTACACATCTTCTTGTAAATCTGGCTTGAATTTCTGACAGTTCCTTGCTGATGTCTAGCTGCAGCTATTTTTATTTTTTTATTATTATTATCTGCAGCAAAATTTTACTTGCAAGTGATATTAATGACATTATTTGATAATTTTCACATTCCATTGGGTCACTTTTCTTTGGGATTAGTATGAAGGAGGATTTTTCCAATCAGTTGGCCAGGTGGCTGTCTTACAAATCTCATGGCATAGACAAGTGAGTGTATCCAGTATTGCATCATCAGCATTGCATCAGAGTCTCTGTACCAAAAAGAATTGGTTAGTGTTCAATCATGTCATGAGGTAGCATATGGTCAAGAACCAATGCTACTGAAGGAAGAAGTCAAAGCTGTGCTGAAGGCATTGGCAAAAAACAAGACTTCAGGACTTGATGAAGTACCAACTGAGGTGCTTCACTGCTCTAGAGGGTTGAGATTTTCAGAAAACAAAACAAAACCCAGAAGAAATCCTGCTCCCGTGGCCCTGGCATTTTAGTGGGATGGACTGGAAAGAAATAAAGGAGTAAATACAAATAATACCAGAAAGTGAGAAATGTTCTGTTGATAAAAAAGAAGTTGTTTTGCAGAGAATGATGAGAAAGTCTTTTTTAAGGTTGAATGGTTTTTGGAGGATTTAGTGAGGAGACAACATGTAAATCTGCTTTGAATTATATAAAAGGAAGGGACTACTTAAAATCTGAGACGGGGAAGGGAAGAACACATTAAACACGGAGTGAAGATCCAGTGGAAGGCTAGAAAATAGGAATATTTTTGATGTTGTCAAGGATCAGAGAGAATGTCTCTGTGACTAAGATACAGTAATAATAAAATCCAAACAATAAAAGGACTCAAAGAAAAAGGAAAAGTGAGAATCTGAGAAACAGTGGAAGTAGCCCAAGGGTACAATGAATAGGGACACTTGGAAGGCAGCTGTGCAGAAGGCTTAGAAAACAATTGGTCCAAATTAGAATAGGAAGCCAAAGGACACAACAAAGGATGTTTTTAATACAATAGGGCTTATACTACACAAACTGTATGATTAAGAACCTGGGAGATAATAATCATAAGATAAATGCATATGTCTTCTATTATTAAGAAAAAAGAAAGACAATAGAAATGGCAGGAAAAATTAAAATAGTATAAGGAACTTATAGTTGAAATATGAAGTAAGCTGAGATGTGGCATGATTTAGAGCAGCTGATATAATTTAAGAAAAGAGAATACATTTGAACTTGTTGTGTGGGACACTCTCCTTGAGCAGTATAGGTTTAGTGACACACACTCTGGTATTGCAATGACTTTTCTGTGTGTACAATTGCATTGCTTGGTGTTGCCACAAATTACATTTATGCAATGGCAGTAGTGTTATAGATGCTGTATATAGGTTTAAATTTTTACATTCAACACATATTGACATAACAAGAAAGACTTGCATATATATAGTTAAAGGCAGAATGCAAATGTTATAAACCTTGTTGTTGGAGAAGTATGTACACAGCAGTCCCATGCTGGTAGGAGCATGCCCAATAGATGCATTTAATTCCTTAGCTTACTTAGTGGGGTCTAGGTGTAAAGGATTCAGGGAGAATTTAAATTTTAAATTCTTTAGTAGTCTTGAAAACTTTTACAACCTCATGCCAGTATTATTTTTAAACTATATCCTGGAAAAAATTACCCTTTAGTTCTTTTATTTCACAATATTTATGGAACATTTCTGATGTTCCAGGCCATATGCCATGCTTTATGGAACAAGGGAAGAATGAAACAGAAAATGTCCCTGTCAAAGGCAATATTCAATGAGGGGGAGAGGGAAGTTAGCACAAAATGGTCGAGGCAAAGGAAAACATTGGGAGGAGCACAAGAGTTAAAGGGAACAGAGCTAAAAACTTTTACATACACAATCCCTTAATAACAGTAGTAACAATAATCTATGAGTGGATACATAGATAGACACGCAAGTTGAACAAGTGGGTGAAGGTGAATGGGACTATACCCACCAATATATGTATGTTTGGGATTTCTACATATGTGTTTGTATGTGCAGCAAATATGTCCATGAATATAGTAGAGCATAAAATCAAACCCACTGCCATTGAGTCAATTCTAAGTCACAGAGGCCCCCATGGTTTTCAAGGCTATAAATCTTTATGGAAATAGATTGCTCTATCTTCCTCCCATGGAGCAGCTGGTGGATTTGAACCGCCAACCCTGTGGTTAGCAGTCAGATGCTTGATACATTGCTCCACCAGACCTCCTTTTATAGTAGAGCATAGAGGGAGCAAAGTTATGAAAGCTTCTTAGCCATAACCAGACACCTTGAGGGAACGAGTTTCTGGGCCTGGGAATTCAAGATTATAGTCTCAGGGGACATCAAGGCCAATTGGCACAACATAGTTTATAAAGAAAATGTTCTAAATCCTACTTTGGAGAGTAGTGACTGGGGTCTTAAAAGCTTGTGAGTGGCCACCTAAGGGGAACTATTGGTCTCTCTGTCCAGAGCAAAGAGAAATGAAGAAACTCAAAGATGTAAGCAAACAGTTGGTCCAAAAGACTAATAGACCACATTAACACCAGCCTCCATGACCCTGAGACCAGAACTAGATGGTTTCCAGCTACCATTTCAGACCACTCTGAAGGGATTACAATAGATTAGGATATAGTGAGAGAAAAATGTGGAATAAAACTCAAAATCATAAAAAAGACCAGACTTATTGGTCCAGTAGAGACTGGTGGAATTTCTGAGACTATGGCCCTTAGTCACCCTTCAAACCTGGAACTGAACTTACTCCTGGGGCTCAAATTTTAGCCAGACAGTAGATAGACCTACAGGATGAACAGTAACACCAGGAAGGTATGCACTCTTTAAAATAATCAAGGATCCAAGATCAAAAGGGAAGGATTTGCCTAGGGATAAAGCTCAGAAAGCAGGATGGGATAGAAAAGAAGGATGAACGGAAATGGGAAACACAGACAGGAAGTTGAAAGTATGCTGTTACATTCTGGGTATTACAATCAATGTCATGAAGCAAAATGTCTATAAACTGTTGAATGGAAAACTAAGTTGCTCTGTAAAGTTTCCTCAAATCACAACAAAAATTAAAAGAAAAAAAAACATGAGAAGCCACTTGTTATGAAATTAAATATCACATTCTTCATATTGCAAAGCTATAAATTGAGATTTTTCTCCATTGGAAATAAGAAAAACAGAAGAGTTTGATATTAACTGCACTTTAAAAATTTTAGTAAAATATGAAAAAAAAAAGTCCCTAGTGCCTAAGGCATTTTGACTGCTAACCAGAACACTGATGGTTCAAACCCACCAGCCACTCCTTGGAAAGAAGATTGGGCAATCTACTTCCGTAGTGATAGTGCCTAGGAAACCCAGGGAGGGTTGCTATGAATCTGATCTGACTTGACGGCAGCGAGTTTTTTTTTGTTTTTAGCTTATATTCCAGTGGGAGAGAATGTACTGCTTGACTAGTATCAGAAAGTCCCAAGTTAAAGGAATAGAGACTTTGTAACAACTCACTGAAGTTGAGGGACTCCTAAAGTCCCATTGTCCTCTATCTATTGATGACTCCTGAATCTCTATATTCAGACCAGATTGCATTTCCGTGCTTCTCCATGCATCATGTCCAAACCCCTTCTTCCTCCAGCTCTTCAGAAAACATCTCTTGCCCTCCCCACCCTCCATGCCCTCTCTCACCCACACAACGCCTATAGCCAATCAATTACCAAAGCCTGTTGATCTATCTCCTATGCTGAACTCAAATCCCTTCATTGATTTGTCCTGTATCCACTGCTTCTTCTCAGTCTGGGCTGTTCTTTTTGCTTGGATTATTGCAACACACCTTCACTGGTCTCCAATTCATTTACCACATTGCAGCCAGAGTGATATTTCCAACAAACAAATTTGAACCCCTCATTTATCACTGAAGTCCTTCAATGACTTCCCATAGCAGTTAGGAAAAATTTCAGTCCTTAGTGTGCCTTGCAAGGAGATTTGGTGGGGTAGTAGTGGGTAAGGCATTTGGCTGCTAACCAGAAGGTCAGCAGTTCAAACTCATAAGCTACTCAGTGGGAGGAAGATGAAGCAATCTATTTCTCTAAAGATGCACAGCCTTGGAAACCCAATGGGGGTCACTATGAGTTGGAATCCCCTCAATGGGGGGTTTTTTTTTTTTTTTTTTTAGTGTGGCTTGCAAAGTCCTATGTTGCTTTTATAAACTCTTCTAATTTCTACTCAGTATCCATATTTCAACTAACTGAGATTTATCATTCTCTTTCTAGTGGCATAGTGCCTAAGGCATTTGACTGCTAACTAGAAAGCTGGCAGTTCAAACCCACCAGCCACTCCATGGAAGGAAGTCTGGGCAATCTACTTCCGTAGAGATACTGCCTTGAAAACCCAAAGAGGGGTCACTATGAGTCGGGACTGACACCATGGCAGTGAGTTTGGTTGATTTGAGTCTCTTTTTCTCTCTCTCTCACACACACATACATATGTACACACATATACACACATAAATATGTGCACTTACATACACACTTTGCCCTACACATATATGGCTCTTTCTCTTCCCAGAATGCCCCCTCCATCATCATGCTCTCTTATCCTAGGGTCTCACCCTCCCTGTCTGCCCAGTTGCCTAGTGACTGGTAGGACACAGTCCACATGCTTGCTTTGTTGTCACTTTGTGTCTGAGGCAGAGAGATGGTAGAGAACAGGGTCTGAGGTCCCAATCTCTTGGTTCAAATCACAATTCTGCCACTTCCTTGGGCAAGTTGCTTAACTTCTTGCAACCCTTGTGGTATCTGTAAAGTGAGTATTATAGATTGAATTGTGTCCCCCCTGCCATCCCCCCGCCCCCACATGTTGGAATCCTAACCCCTGTACCTGTGGATGTAATTCTGTTTGGGAATAGGGTTTTATTTGTTATGTTAATAAGAACAAATCAGTGTAGGGTGTGGCCTAAACAAACAAACAAACAAAAAACCTTCATATCTGAGTTATAAAAGAGCAGATTAGACATAAAAAGAAGTATAAACAGGGATGTGAGGAGGTAGAGGCTATATGAAGGTGGCCAAAGAACCAAGGGGCACTGGGGCTGTGGAATCTGAAAGAGACAAGGACCTTCCTTTAAATCTTACAGAGTAAAGAGAGCTTTTATCTATAGTCAGTGTGCTGAATTCAGACTTCTAACTTCCTAAATTGTACGAAATTGAATTTCTGTTCTTTAAAGTCATCCACTTGTGTTAAAGCAGAACTTGCTAACTAAGACAATGGCGATAATAACAAATTTATTTCCCAGGGTTGTTACCCGACATGTCACAGGCCCTGCAGCTGCCAGCATGCAGTAAGCCCCGTACTGCTGCCTTTACTTTTGTTGTTACTCTCACCCTTCTGGTGGCAGCTGAGGTGTGCGATTTTCAGCAGCTACTTTTCCTGATCCCTAGACTAGAGTCCCATGTCATCTGCTTCTGTAGCTCCCACATTCCCCACCATGAAACACAACATCCAGTATAACATCATTGTTAAATTGTCTGCAAGAGTGTGAGTGCTGAGAGGGAGAACACCACATTCTCTTGTCTCTTGCCTTCTTCCCATTGATTAACACAGTGCTCAGTACGTGGTAGGGCTCACTCAAAGTGAGCTAAATGAGAAGGCAGAAGACAGCTGAAGAATTCAGCTCATCTGATTTGACCTTGGAGAGGACTTTCTGACATTAAAAGTTGCGGGGCTGGAACTGGAACTAGAACACGGGAGATGACAACTCTACATGTGAAAATACATTACATGTCACTATAATTTGAAGAAGCTTGTATTTCTCTATCGTTTTTGTAAATACTTGTTTTGCAACCATGATTATAGCTTAGAGAATATGAGATGTGTCTAAATACCCCATTGGAACTAACCTACCAGGGGAGTGCAAGAGAAATTGAGAGCTGGCCTTGAAAAGCAACACTACCTCTCAGTCCATTTGCCTTAAAAATGCCCTATTTTAAAGGATTGTTATTTATTCCTCCAGATTTCCCTTCAAATCTGTTGTGGGACTGGCCAGTGCTTTTCTGTCCACGTGGATGTGGCTTTCAACTAGAGGTGGCTGGTAGCTAGGAGGGGGTAGCATGAGCTCAGGTGGCAATTTGGCTCCTTAAAGAGCATGGACAGGCTCCAGGAGTCCTGCAGCTCCACACTTAGTGGCCAGCAGCAGAGCCCAGCTGTCAGCAGGCCCCACGGGCCCTCCCTGTGTTTACACCAACAGTCATATGGCAACCTCTTTCAGTTCATGTGCACAAGCTGCACAGTTACCTCATCTGCAGGCCAATGACCTCACTCACGTAAAATGCAGCAAGTGCAAGACAGAAGCCGGGTGGGCTGGGTTCTCCCTCGGAGGCCAAAAGAAGCTGTCCTCCTCATTCTGCTCAGGAAATCAGCCCAGAGCTGTCCACTCAATAATTATTCCCAGCCAAAAGCTTACTCATAAATCAAGTGGACAAGTTTTCCAGGGGTGGGGCTGGCAGAGCCTGGTGCAGAAACTTGTGTGTGACACCTGTGAGTTGATATAAGGACATTTGCATTTTCCCCCAGTAAGGGCCACTGGCCACAGACTAGGCAGGGCCACCATCACCCCCGAGTCTTAAGTGTAGTGTTTAGAAGATGCTGGCACACAAACAGGAAGACAAACATACCATAAAACTGTAAAGAGGCAGAGAGAGACACATATTTTCTTAACTCGGGGATGGAAGATTCTGAGATTTTTTTTTAAATTGTTTATCACTTCCTTTGAGTTATATTTGTTCTCCTCTTCCAAAAAATATTGCATGTGATGACTAGGAATATAAAATAAATTACCTTTGCCATAGGCTGTTGGGTTTATTAGCCCTTTCAAGCTCTTCACAATGTAAAGGACATGCTGACCTCCAATGCTCTCTTCCTTCCAATCCAGGCTGGTAACAGGAGCTGCTATTTGTGCATTTAACAGCTTAACCCTTTGAGCTACTCCACGGCTCTACGTAATCTTCCTGGGCTTGCTTTTGGGATCATGACTGGCCTTCGGATGGCATTTTATACTTTATGGCAGCTGATTTTTGTTGTACATATCCTGGATATGCATATATCTTGAAAATAAATTGGAGATGGAAAACACACCTAGGAAATAACAAACAGAAGGAATAAGACAAAAGTCAAATAGCTCCAGAGGTCAAGATTTTACTTTGGTAAGAGCTGCCCAGTGAAGACTCTTGGGGGAGATACTCATTTTAAGAAGCAAATGTTAATAAGCTTACAAAGTCATCCACTGACTGCAAGAAGATCGATTAGCCATATAGGACTAAATGCCCAACAAAGCCAGTAATTCAAGGTGGACCTAAGCCTTCAGGAAGGGAGGTAAAGGCGTGACAATAATGAGCAAAGGAGCAGAGATCATCATGTGTTTGTGGTTTACTCCCAGTCATGCACTTGACAAAGTCTTTCTTATTAGAGATCCTGGCACAGTCCTAGAGAGTGTGCAAATCATTCCCTGAAAATCTGGGCTCCAGGACATTCCCCCCTCACATAAACAAATGTACCCACTAGCAGATTGTCAACCCGTCCGGTTCACCATCACCTGGGCTGCTCACAAATGGTTTTTAAGAACCAGGTAAGCACTGTGGAGAACCAGAGGCTGTATATTTAAACAGTTCCGGGCCTGTGTGCATCTCAGCCTCCTGCTGCACAGCCCTGGACAAGATGGTGTAATACGTGCATTTTACATATCAATAGTGGAGGAGGCTGCTTCCAGATGGTGGTACCTATTTCAAAGCCACCTTTTTATGCAAAAGGAAGACTGTGTGACCTCCCTCCAAGTCAATGTGTTATATAAGCCCTGGGAATGGATGCTTAAAAAATGGTTGTGAGCTATATTTCATGTCCAGTCCAACGTGTTGTGTGTGCACAGCTGTTCGTGGCTGGCATGTGGTAGCATATTAAAAGGAAGATTACCATTTTCCATTTTTCCCCCTTCTGAAAGCTTGATATGCATATATGAAACTTGTGAAAAAAATAGGCATAATGAGACAGAGAAGCCAAGTCTCAAGGCACTCGTCGGTGCACATCTGGAGTTTGTAGCATTCTAGAGATAGTTACTTATTCCCAGGAGCTGTCGCCGGAGTGGGAATGGGAGCCCGGTATCCATGGTGAGCTTCTCTATCTCACCGTGCCAGGTGTGCCTGTGTGTTATTTCTTGGAAAGGCTGTCCTCTGAGGTGGGTGGGAGGGGAGAGGACAAGAGAGGAGAGCAGGCGAAAAACAGAAGGGAGGTAATTAGGCGCCACCTTGCCCAACAGAGCCAGCTCCTGCATCTGCAATCAGGGATGGGTATTGGAAAGGCGACAGTGGAGTCAGATGACGTACGCACGCAGAGCCTCCTTGCTGCCTGCCAGCTTCCAAGCTTGTTTCTATGGGTACAGGCCAGGGAAGAGAAACCCTGGGGTCAGGAAAGAAGCACTGGCAATGACGTTTAACACGATGGGCCTGCAAAGGCCCTTGCTACTGTCTTCTATGTGGAATGACATTGATCTTGAACTGACAATGTGGATTGAGGCATTTTTTTCACAGGTTATAAAATTGGAAGTGTTTCAGAGCATGTAGGCTGTTATTTTGTAAAAGGCTTATGGGATAATATTTTTACTGTGGCAAGAGGTACAATGACAGATCTTTATATTCCCATTCAATGGATAGAGAAAGTGAGGAGTTGGAAAGAACAAGGACCTGAGTCATGATAACAGGTAGATGGGGAGTGGGTCTGGGAAGTTTTCCCAGGGAGAGATGCTATTATAGTTTCGTAGATTTTTAAATTTTATTTTATTTTTTGTGCTACAAGATTGTAAAGTTCCAGATGCTCTGTGTAAAACAATGCCCCACAGGGGAAAGTTGGAGAGGGGAAGTGTGAGGTCCAGCTTGAGGCCACCCTAAAAGGGGCCATAAACAGCAGCTGCTTCCATTGTACATGCCAAATGCTGCCTATTAGGCAAGGTCTCCCAATTCCTTGTTTCTTTCTTTTAAACCAGATGTGACCAGGCAGGAGTTTGTGGATTCATAGGTGGGTCCCAGATGGTGGGAATCAGAGGACAGGAGCAGAGGGTATGTGGGGGCAGAGGGCTTAGGAAGGAGAAAAGTTCTGCCCTGTCCAGTCACTCTGTCTTCCTCTGCTTCTACTTTGGCTCCGTGCTTCACACCACCCAACTCTCCTGATTTGGCAGCTGAGAATATGTGAAAGAGTTGCCTGAGACTTTTGACTTTCAAGATGCATTGTGAACATGTGGAGGATACAGAACATATCTGAGGAGGATAGATGATGACAGAATCTTTCCCAGAGGAGCTTCAGCTAGGAGACCACAGGTGGTGGTGGTGGGGAAGAAGTTAAACAGAAGAGCCCATGCTGCTGGGACTCCCCATGCAGAACCTGGGTGATGAAACACGAGGATGCAGGCGGGAAAAGACAAGAGACATTTCCCAAAGCCGCACCTGGTGAAGGGTTCATCAGTTCTCCAGTCAGCAGGGGGTAGATGTCAACATCAGAGCCACAGGACTTTGAGTTAATTGTGTGTGTTTACCATTTAAGAAACTGTGGGGTTCAGATATTCTTAATTGATTCCTTCTTAGCTCTCTCTCCCACTTTCTTTTCCCATGTTAAAGGACCTTTGAGGTATGAATCAAAACAGCTGTTTGAACAAGTTGTACCTTAACTCTTTGTTGTTTGTTTAGGTGCTGTTGGGTCGGCTCCAACTCATAGTGCCCCTATGTACAAGAGAACGAAACACTGCCTGATCCTGTGCAGACTCACAATCCTTGTTATACCTGAGCCTACCATTGCAGCCACTGTGTCAACCCATCTTGTTGAGGGCCTTCCCCTTTTTCATTGATCCTCCACTTTACCAAGCATGATATTCTTCTCCAGGGAAGGGTCTCTTCTGACAACATGACCAAAGTAGGTGAGGTGAAGTTTGGCCATTCTCACTTCCAAGGAGCATTCCAACTGCACTTCTCCCAGGACAGATTTGTTAGCTCTTTTTGCAGCTCATGGTACTTCCAGTAGTCTTTGCCAACACCACAACTCAAAAGAATCAAGTATTCTTTGGTCTTCCTTATTCATTGTTCAGCTCTCACATGCATATGAAGCAATTGAAAATATCATGCCTTGGGTTAGGTGCACCTTAGTCTTCAAGGAGACATCTTTTCTCTTCAGCACTTTAAAGAGGTCTTTAGCAGCAGATTTGCCCAGTGCAATACATTGTCTGATGTCTTGACTGCTGCTTCCATTGGTGTTGAACCAAGTAATAGGAAATCTTTGGCAACTTCAATATTTTCTCCATTTATCATGATACTGCTTATTGGTCCAGTTGTGAGGATTTTTGTTTTCTTTGTGTTGAGATGTAATTCATACTGCACACTGTAGTCTTTAATCTTCATTAATAAGTGCTTCATGTCACCCTCACTTTCAGCAAGCAAAGTTGTGCCATCTGCATATTGTAGGTTGTTAATGAGTCTTCCTCCAATCCTGATGCCATGTTCTTCTGTATATAGTCCAGGTTCTCAGTTATTTGCTCAGCATACAAATTGAATAAGTCTGGTGAAAGGATACAACCTTAATGCATTCTCCTTTTGATTTTAAACCATGTAGTATCCCCTTGTTCTGTTTGAACGACAGCCTCCTGGTCTATGTACAGTTTCCTCATGGAAACTATTAACTGTTATGGAATTTCCATTCTCCTCAATGTTATCCATAATTTGTTATGATCCACACAATCAAATGCTTTTGCATAGTCAATAAAACATGAGCAAACATGTTTCTGGTATTCTTTGCTTTCAGCCTAGATCCATCTGACATCAGTAATGATATCTCTTGTTCCATGTCCTCTTCTGAATCCAGGTTGCATTTTGGAAGTTCTCTGTCAATATACTTCTGCAACCATTTTTGAATTATTTTTACTCAGCAAGATTTTACTTGCATGTGATATCAATGATATTGTTTGATAATTTCCACTTTCTGTGGGATCACCTTTCTTTGGAATGGGTGCAAATATGATATCTTCCAGTCAGTTGGCCAGATAGCTGTTTTCCAAATTTCTTGGCATAGAAGAGTGATTGCCTCCAGTGTGGCATCCATTTGTTGAAACATCTCAGCAGGTATTCCATCAATTCCTGGCCTTGTTCTTCGCCAATTCCTTCAGTGCAGCTTCAATTTATTCCTTCAATATCATTGGTCTTGATCATATGCCACCTCCTGATATGGATGAACATAGACCAGTTCTTTTTGGTACAGTGACTGTATGTTCCTGCCATTTCCTTTTGATGTTTCCTGCATCATTCAAAATATTGCCCATAGAATCTTTCAATATTGCAGCTTGAGGCTTGAATTTTCTGCAGTTTTTTCAGCTTGAGAAATGCTGAATATGTTCTTTCCTTTTCGTTTTCTAACTCCAGGTTTTTGCACATTTCATTATAATAATTGACTTTGTCTTCTCGAGCTACTCTTTGAAATTTTGTGTTCAGCTCTTTTATCTGGTCATTTCCTCCATTTGCTTTAGGTATTCTCCATTCAAGGACAAGTTTCAGAGTCTTTCTGACATCCATTTTGGTCTTTTCTTCCTTTCCTGTCTTTTTAATGACCTTTTGCTTTATTCATGGATAGCATAGCCAGAAGCCAGGAGCCCAGTATGGGGAGACTAAGTAAACAGTATCTCTAACAGAGCTTATTCCTTTTGCTACATCAAAGAGATAGACCACAGGTAAATGGACCTTCAAACAATGCCTTCTGCCCTTCTGCCCGCTCCCTCTCATGGAGAAGATGAGAATATTGCAAGAGTCTTTTTCTGAGATGCTGTTCTGGGTTTCAGAGCTGTTTATGTCACAGTGTATGTTACAGCTATTTCCAAATGTCACAGTAGTGAATTTTCCTACATAGCTGGTGGAAGAGAGATGGGCATGACAATTCTGGGGAGAAATTCCAAAGTACTTCACCAATTTGCATGTTTTTTTTTTTTTAAATAATTTATTTATTTTTTGTTGTCATTGAGAATGTACACAGCAGAACATACACCAACTCAACAATTTCTACAATGTATGTTGTATAATTTTACATGTACAATTCAGTGAGATTACATTCTTTAGTTGTGCAACCATTTTCACCCTCCTTTTCCTCCTCTATTAACATAAACTCACTGTCCCTTGAGTTTCCTATCTAAATTTTGGAGTTGCTGCTGCCAATTTGATCCCAAATTAGATAGATCTTAAAAGAGAATAATATTCTTATTTGTTAAGCTAAACTATTTGATTTGCAGAAGACTTAAGGGAGTATTTTTGCTTTAAGGTTTAAAGGTTATCTCAGGACAATAGTTTCAGGGGTTTATCTAGCCTTTACAGCTCCAGAAAAATCTGAATTTCATGAGAATTTAAAGTTCTTTTCTGACACGTCCCGCTCCCCTCCCCCGCCCTTTGATCAGGATTCTTCTATAGAAGTTTTAATCAATATGTTTAGGATTGATAGCCAGGTACCATCCAGTTCTGGTCTCATGGCAAAAGAGTCACTTTACCTTACATTCGATTTCCTGCTCCTATTCTGACTTGGGAGCTCTGGTAACGTAGTGTAGTGCCTAAGGCACTTGACTGCTAACCAAAAGACTGGTGGTTCAAACCCACAAGCCATTCCTCGGAAGGAAGATGAGGCAATCTACTTCCGTAGTGATACTGCCTTGGAAACCCAAGGAGGGGCTATGAGTCGGGTCCAACTAGACGGCATGTAACAACAACAACAAAATTCTGACTTTCTTTCTTCTTTCCTTTTTTGCTCCAGCCAAATAGAGACCAATTGTTCTACCTTGACTGGCTAGTTGCAAGCTTTAAGACCACCCCTCCCCAAAAAACCCATTGTTACCAAATCGATTCTGACTCATAACAACTCCTCAGAACTGCCCCATAGGTTTTCCAAGGCTGTAAATCTGTATAGAAACAAACTACCTCATCTTTCCCCCATGGAGTAGCTGTTGTTGTTGTTGTTATGTGTCATCCAGTCGGACCTGACTCGGAGTGAGCCCTCCTTGGGTTTCCAAGGCAGTATCACTATGGAAGTAGATTGCCCAATCTTCCGTCTGAGGAGTGGCTGGTGGGTTTGAACTGCCAGGCTCCTGGTTAGCAGTCAAGTGCTTGAGGCGCTATACTACCAGAGGAGCTATTGGGTTAAAAACATTGACCTTTTGATTAACAACTGAATGCTTTAACCACTGCATCATGTGAACACCTTTTGCCAGCACTACAAAATGAACTAGGAAATAGAACAGAGACACTAAACACATTATTAGGCCAACTAATTGGAATGGCCCATGAAACCATGACCCTAACCCTCCAAACCAAGGAATCAAATCCTATAAGATATTTGGTGGTACATATGCAGCTTCAGTTATGCTTTTTTTTTGGCACTGTTGCAAATATATCTATCCCACAACTTTGCCAGTTCAGCTTTTCACAGGTATACAACTTATCGACAGCAATTCCATTAATCAACTTTCAATGTGATTGTTCACCACCATAAACCAAAGTCAGTACTCCATAAGTAGGAATCCTCCTCTTTCCCCTTCCCTTCTGCCACTGGGAACCACCAATAAACTTTGATCTCTACACATTTGCCTTTTCCTGTGTTTTTATATAAGTGACGTCATACAATATTTATCCTTTTGTGATTATTTCACCTAGCAAAATGTCTTCAAACTCTATTCATATTATAGCCTGCATCAAGAATTTATTTTCCTGACTGAGTAGTATTCCACTGCATGTACGTACCACATTTTGTTTAGTCATTCATCTGTTGATGGGCATTTAGGTTGTTTCCACCTTTTGGTTATTGTGAATAATGCTGCAACGAACATTTGTGTACTGTTGTCTTTTTATCTCCATAAAGGATTGGTTCTAAGATCCTGTTCTGGTTACCTAGTGTTGCTCTGATGACAATACATACCACAAATGGGATGGCCTCAACAAACAGGAGTTTCTTCTTATAATTTGGAGGTTTTAAGTCCAAGTTCAAAGTGCCAGGCTCTAGAGGCTGGGTGGAAGCCCCTCAACCTAGGGGTTCAGCCCTGCTTCCTGCTCCAGTCCACTGGAGCTAGAGGCCTTTTTTCACTCAAACAGCTGCTGGCTGCTGACACTGACAAACCCAAGGTTGACAAGAAAAAGGCACAGTCCCAATATTATCAAACCAAATGACAGGCCATTAATTCAAGTCCATTGAAAGTTCCACTATCGGCAGAGCATGGCAGGCTGCTGAACAATGACATGGCTACATGCAGGGTCCAAGTGTGCCAGAAGCTAGAGACCACTCACTCCCAAAGCTGCTTCTCATATATGGGAAGCAGACCACATACCCAAAGCAGCTACTCAGCTGCTTGTGGTAGATCCCACCATGGAGTTGATTGCCAGTCTCATCATGGGGAATAACTACTACCAGCTGCCCAACCACTCAACCAGGCCCAGCCAAGTTGACACACAAACATAATCACCACAGACCCCATACCAAAATCTGAGGATGCCATGGAGGGATGGACAAAGGGAAGAGGTAATACTGGTAGGAAGGGGGAGAGGAGCTGTTGCATTGGGGTAAGTTGTAGTCAATGTCATGAGACAATGTGCATGTGAACTGCTGTATGGAAAGTGAATTTGCTCTGTAAACTTTCACCCACATCAAAAAAAAAAAAAAAAAAAAAATCAAGTTAAATC
>NW_006921647.1:4014563-4045638 GCF_000298275.1 Orycteropus afer afer | reverse complement strand
TTGGGGTAAGTTGTAGTCAATGTCATGAGACAATGTGCATGTGAACTGCTGTATGGAAAGTGAATTTGCTCTGTAAACTTTCACCCACATCACAAAAAAAAAAAAAAAGATGATCAAGTTCCTTATATAAAATGGCATAGTGTTTGCATATAACTCATGCAAATCCTCCCTAATACTTTAAATCATTTCTAGAGTACTTATATTACCTAATACAATGTAAATGCTATGCAGGTAACACTTTACTCTCCCTCTTAGCCTTTAGGGGTTGTTTTGAACACTTAATTGCTTCCCCCTCCTTGAATATTTTCCCTCTGTCTTTGGCTAAATCTGCAGAACCTGCAGTGGATATGGAGGGATGATTGTATAAATATCTGTTTGAGTTTTTGCTTTCAAGCCTTTTGGGTTATACTTAGGAGTGAAATTGCTGGATCATATGATATATATAGTTCTAGGAGCTCTGGTAGCATAGTGCCTAAGGCACTTGACTGCTAACCAAAAGGCTGGCAGTTCAAACCCTCCAGCCACTCCTCAGAAGGAAGATGGGGAATCTACTTCCTTAGTGATACTGCCTCAGAAACCCAAGAAGGGGTCACTATGAGTTGGGTCCCACTTGATGGCACATAACAACAACATGGTAGTTCTATTTTTAGTTTTTTGGAGAACTGCCATATTGTTTCCCACAGACTACTGTTTTGTATGCTTACCAGCAATGGGTCAAAACCAAACCAAACCAAACTCACTGCCGTTGAGTCAGATCCGACTCATAGTGACCCCTCCTTGGGTTTCCCAGGCAATATCACTATGGAAGTAGATTGCCCAATTTTCCTTCCGAGAAGTGGCGGTGGGTTTGAACCTCCAGCCTTCTGGTTAACAGTCAAATATCCCAGCAATGGATAAGGGTTCCAATTTCCCCACATCCTTGACAACATTTGTTGTTTTCTGCTTTTTCTTCTTCTTCTTCTTCTTTCTTAGTCATCCTCCTGGCAGTGAGAAAGTTTCTCCCTGTGGTTTTGATTTGCATCTCTCAAATGGCTAATGAAGCTGAGCACCTTTTCATGTGTTTGGTGGTCATTTGAATGTCTTCTTTGGTGACATATATATTCAAGACCTTTGATTTCATGACTTTTTTGTTGTTGTTGTTGTTAAGTTGTTGGTGTTTTATATATGTTCTGGTTATTAGATTCCTGTCAGATACATGATTTCTGAAGATATTCTCCCAGTTGGTAGCTTGCCTTTTCACTTTTTGGTAGTCTTTTGATGAACACATATTTTTAATTTTTGAGATCACGTTTATTTATTTTGTTTTTTGTTATTTGTCCTTTTATTATGTTAGATAATCGATTGTTAAAAGCTAGGCCTGACAACATGGCCCTTGGATTTTCTTCTAAGAATCTTTTTATTTTACTTTTCATATTTAGGCTTTTAATTCATTTGGAATTTGTTTTTGTGTATGGTGTGGGACATGTATCCTGATTCATTTTTCTGTATGTGGAAATCCAATTTTCCCAACATCTTTTACTGAAGAGACTTCTTTCCCCATCAAATAGAAACTTTAGCAACCTTTTAAAATACAAGTTGTGTGGGTTTATTTCTGGACTCTCAATGTTATTCCACTGATGTATGTGTCTATTGTTATATGAGCACCAGTTACATTTGTTTAATGTAACTGTGTAACATGATTTAAAATCAGCAAATGTTATCCTCTGACTTTACTCTTCTGTTTCAACATTGATTTTAGCATTTGGAAGCTCTTGCCATTCTATATAAAGTTGATGATTGTTTTTTCCATTTCTCTAAAGAAGGTTATTGGAAGTTTGATGAAGTTAGAGGTAAATCTATAGGCATTGGGTAGTATTGACATCTTAACAATATTAAATCTTCCAATGCAAGTATATGGAACATGTTCCCATTTATTTAAGTCTTCTTGAATCTCTTTCAGCAGTGTTTTGTAATTTTTATTGATTAAGCCTTTACATCCTGGGTTAAGTTTATTCCTAGGTGTTTTTTTTTTTTTTTTTATAAGTTGACTTAGATTTATAGTGACTTTAGGTACAACGAAACAAGACATTTCCCAGTCCTAAGTAATCTTCAAAATAGAGCATGTGAACTAATGGCGCACATGAACTCCAGCCTCAATGACCTTGAGACCAGAAGAACTAGATGGTGCTTGGCTACCACTGCTAACCACTCTGAAAAGGATCACAATAAGAGGTCTCAGATAGAGTGGGGGGAAATGTGGAGCAAAACTCAAAATTATAAAATTTACCAGGCTTATTGGTTTGCTGAAGACTGGTGGAGTCCATGAGACTATGGTCCTTAGACACCCTTTAAGCTAACAAGTGTACTTAACCCCTGTAGTAGTTAAGATTGTGTGTCAGCTTGGCTGGGCCATGATTTTAAGTGACATGGTAGGTGTTGTTGTTGTGGTTATGTGCCATGGAGTTGGACCCAACTCATAGTGACCCCTCCTGGGTTTCTGAGATGGTATCACTACAGAAGTAGATTGCCCAACCTTCCTTCTGAGGAGTGGTTGACATGGTAGGTAGATGTAGTTATTCCCTATGATGTGATTGTAGTCATCTCCATGGTGGAATCTGCTATGAGCACCTAATCAGTTGAAAGGGAGTCACTTTTGGGGTGTGGCATGCTTCCAGTATATATGGAGAAGCTTTGAGAAAGGTCTCTAGCTTTTTGGCATGTTTTGGATCCTGCATTTGGCTAAGTCTTCATCTCCAGTTCCTGGACTTGGTGATAGAAATAATGTTGAAGACTGCATGATAGAATTTTGCAAGGTTAATGACTTATTTATTGCAAGTATCTTTTTTCCAGCAACATAAATGGTGACCATACAGTGAACCTTATTAGGTGGAATTCATAGGAATCAAATCTACTACAATTGTGGAAAGAGATGATGAAGAAGCTCAATATCATCAGTCAGAACAAAGCCAGGGCTAATTACAAAACAGACCATCAATTGCTCAAATGCAAATTCAAATTTAAGCTGAGGAAAATAGAAACAAGTTCATGAAAGCTAAAGTCTGACCTTGAGTATGTCCAATATGAATTCAGAGACCATCTTAAGAATAGATTTGATGCACTGAACACTAATGAAGACCAGATGAGTTGTGGGATGACATAAAAGATATAAAGAAAGCAAAAGGTCATTAAAGACAGGGAAGAAAGAAAACACCAAAATGGGTGTTGGAAGGAACTCTGAAACTTCCTCTTGAAAGGAGAGTAGCTAAAATGAATGGAAGAAATGATGACATGAAAGAGCTGAGAAGACAAAGTAAAGTATTATAACAAAATGTACAAAAACTTGGAATTAGAACCAAAAAGCAAGAACACATTTGGCATTTCTCAAGCTGAAAGAACTTAAGAAAAGTCAAGCTTCAAGTCGCAATACTGAAGTATTCCATGGCAAAATATTGAGTGATGCCAGAAGCATCAAAAGAAGATGGATGGAATACACAGAGTCACTGTACCAAAAAGAATTGATTGATACTCAGCCATTTCAAGAGGTAACATATGATCAAGAACTAATGTTACTGAAGGAAGAAGTCCAAAATGCACTAAAGTAATTGGCAAAAACAGGACTCCCATAATCGTTGGAATATCAATTGAGATATTTTGATAAATGGATGCAACACTGGAAAAGCTCACTCATCTATGCCAAGAAGTTTGGAAGACAGCTACCTGGACAACTGACTGGAAGAGACTTTCTGCCCTTTCCAAAGAAAGGTGGTCCAAAGGAATGTAGAAATTTTTAAACAATATCATTACTAACACATGTAAGTATTATTTGGAAATGGTTGCAGCAGTACATCAACAGAGAACTGTCAGAAATTCAAGCCTGATTCAGAAGAGGACTTGGAGTGAGGGATATGATTGCTGATGTCAGATGGATCTTGGATGAAAGTAAAGAATACCAGAAATATGTTTACCTGTGTTTTATTGACTATGCAAGAGGCATTTGACTGTGTGAATCATAACAAATTATGGATAACATCGTGAAGAATGAGATTCTAGAACACTTTACTGTGCTCATGCAGCATCTGCACATAGACCAAGAGGTAGTCATTCAAATAGAACAAGGGGATACAGCATGGTTTAAAATCAGGAAAGGTGTGTATCAAGGTTGTATCCTTTCACTAATGTATTCAATCTGTATGTTGAGCAAATAATTCGAGAACCAGATTATATGAAGAATAACAAATTCTCAGAATTGGAGAAAAATTCATTGACATCCTGCAATATGCAGTATTACAACATTGCTTGGTGAAAGTGAAGAGGACTTGAAGCACTTACTGGTGATGATCAAAGACTACAACCTTCATTATGGACTACACTTCAACAGACAGAAAACAAAAATCCTCACAACTGTACCAATAAGAAACACCATGATAAATGGAGAAAGGATTGAAGTTGTCAAGGGTTACATTTTACTTGGATCCACAATCAACAAATCAAGAATTCAAACAACATATTGCATTGGGAAAATTTACTGTAAAAGACCCCTTTAAAGTGCTAAAAAGCGAAGATATCACTTTGAGGATTTAGGTGCACCTGACCCAATCCATGGTATTTTCAATCTCCTCATATGCATGTGAAAGCTATACAATGAGTATGGAAGACCAAAGAAGAATTGATGCCTTTGAATTATGATACTGGTGAAGAATACTGAATACACTATGGAATGCCAGAAGAACAAACAAATTTGTCTTCGAAGAAGTATAGCCACAATGCTCTGTAGAAGTGAGGATAGCGAGACTTCATTTCATGTACATTGGACATTTTATCAGGAGGGATCAGTCCCTGGAGAAGGAAATCAGGCTTGGAAAAGTAGAGGATCAGCAAAAAAGAGGAAGATCCTCAATGAGATGGATTGACATAGTGGTTGCCAAAATGGACTCCAACAACAATTGTGAGGATGAAGCAGATCTGGGCAGTGTTTCATTCTGTTGCATGTAGGGTTGCTATGAGTTGGAACAAACTTGAGGATATCTAACAACAACAATTATAAATGCCTAGATTACCTTGAAGAGACTGTTGGTCTCAAAGCCAATTCTGATGAAATCTCAGAAGGACGTAAGGAAAGTTTTAACACTTGAGACTTTTAACACTGGTGTAGATGATGTGAAACATTGGCAGAGAAATGACAGCACCAGAACCAGAAGACTGGTGCAAGAGGGCACAGAAGTTGATCCACAGAATTAAAGAGTTGAGTACCACTGGGCAGAAGTCTTGATGACTGAGTCAGGTGCCTCCAGCCACTTGTTGATAGTGCTAAGTTGGCTGACCCTCAGAGCAACTGAGAATTGAGCACCTTCAGGCTGAGGCTTCCTGGTAGAGTGGGGTTTCTCTGAGCAGTTATCTGTATATCTAAAGGTCTTTGTAACACTTGCCCAAGCAGGGCAGACTCCAGGCTAATCAAAGAGCCCAGAGAAGGCGGAGGAGCTGAGAGGCCAATGAATAAGAAAGCAGAAGCTGAAGAGACAGGAGCATGGGAAGCAGAACTGCCTTTCTCTCAAAGGGTTTGACAGACGTGTGGTCTCTCAAAGGCTTGATCCTTGGCCTGTTGGGTCTCAAAGGGTAGGGCCATAACCTTCTAGGCTTCAAAGTCAGATCTTCACCAACTTGGTTCCTAAGTGTGGGCTTACCATTCACGAGTGCCAGGGGCATGGGCCTGGATCCATAGCCCAAAGCTGAGGTGGCAGGACTTCCATGCCCAAGGTGCAGAAAAATTGGTCCTGCTGTTGTTAAAGAGGTAGGGTTGCCACCCAGATGGACTAGGAGAATGGGGCCACCCAAACCTGAAGGAACAGCATTGCCATCCCAGTGGGCCTGGAAAGTAGAGCTGAAGCCCAGGACTGAGGGTCTTCTACCCAGAAGCCAGAGAGCATGGTCAATACCCAGAGTTTGAAGGGCAGGGCTGCTGTCCAGAGGGTCTCAGAGAAATTGTTCTGCTGGGTTTTGGACTGCTTGGTGTCTGTTATTTCTCCCATTTATATTGGAAATGTCTACCTTGTGTTTGTTTTGCCATTCTGCATTGGAAACAGATCTCTTGTAGTCTACATTTCACAGGTTCGCAGATGAAGAGGAAGCTTTCCCAAGTATATTTTAGACTTGGAGTTGATTTAAGAATTTTGGGATGACATGATGGGGTGAATGTGTTTTACATGTGGAAAGACATGAAGTTTTTTTTTTTTTTTTGAAAAAAGGGTGGAATGTTATGGATTGAATTGTGTCCACCCAAAACTATATGTCAACTTGATTAGTCTATAATTCTCATTAGCTTGGCTGTTATGTAATGATATAATTTGCAGTTATATAATAATGTGATTTGATGGCATCATCCAGTCAGTAAGAGGATAGGATGTGACACCTTACTCAGGTCACAGCCTTGATCCAATGTAAATGAAAATTCTCTGGGGTGTGGCCTGCATTACCTTTTGTCTTACAAGAGATAAAAGGAGAGAGAAGTGAGCAGAGAAAAAAGGACCTGACTATTACCAACAAAGAAGAGCCAGGAGCAGAGTGCATCCTTTGGACCCAGGGTCCCTAAATTGAGAACTTCCTAGATCCAGGGAAAGATTGGTGCCAAGACACATGGAGATCTCCAAAATTCTGGGTTCACAGATGTTGAAAGCAGGCAATGACATTCCTCCAGAGCCAACACACAGAGAGAAAACCTTCCCCTAGATCAGGCACACTGAATTTGGACTTCTGGACTCCTAAACTGTGAGAGAATAAATTTTTGTTCATTAAAGCCATCCACTTGTGGTATTTCTGTGATAGCAGCACTAGATATTTAAAACAGATGCTATTGTAAATGGAATAGTTTCCCTAATTTCCCTTTCAGATTTTGCATTGCTGGTGTATAGAAATCCAACTGATTTTTGTTTGTTGACCCTGCAACTTTGCTAAATTAATCTGTTAGCTCTAGAAGCTTTATTGTGGAGATTTTGGGATTTTTTATATACAGGATAATGTCATCCACAAATAGGGATAATTTTACTACTTCTTTTCCAACCTGTATACCTTTTGTTTGTTTCTTTTGTCTTATTGCTCTGGCTAGAACTTTTAATATAATATTGAAAGAAGGGGTGAGAGTGGGCACAATTATCTTGTTCCCTATTACAAGAGGAAAGCTGTCAGTCTTTCTCTTTTAAGTATAATGTTGGTTGTTGGGTTTTCATATGACCTGGACCATATTGAGGAACTTCCTTTCTATTCCAATCTTAGTGAGGGTTTTCATGACAAAAGGACACTAGATTTAACCAAATGCATTTTCTGCATCCATAGAGACAATAATGTGGTTCATTTCCTTTCTTCTATTGATGTGGTGTATCACATGGACTGATTTTGTAATGTTGAATCTGAATGTGTTCCTGAAATAAATATCACTTGGTCATAGTGTATGACTCTTTTAATACATTGTTGAATTCTGTTTGTTAGCATTTTTTGAGCATGCTAGTATCTATATTCATAAGAGATATTGGCCTGCAGTTTTCTTTTTTGTTGTGTCTTTGTCTTATTTTGGTGTCAGGGTTATGTTTGTTTCAAAAAATGAATAAAGAGTATTCCTTCCTTCTCTATCTTTTGGAGGAATTTAAACAAGATTGATGTAAAGTCTTCTCTAAATGCTTGATAAAATTGCCCGATGAAATGATCTGGTCTGGGACTTTTATTTATTTATTTTTGTTGTTGTTGTTTTGGGAAGTTTTTGATCACTGATTCCATCTCTTCACTTGTTATGGATCTGTTGAAGATTTTTCTATTTCCTCTTCAGTCAATATGGGCAGGTTGTGTGCTTCTGAAAATTTGTCCATTTTATCTAGGTTATCCACTTTTTTGCCATGTAGTTGCTCATAATACTTTGTCATAATTTCTATTAGGTCAGTTGTAATGTCTTCTCTTTCGTTTCTTATTTTGGTTACTTAGCTTACAAAGAACCAACTTCTGGTTCTGTTAATTTTATTGTTTTTCTAATTTTGGTTTTATTTATTTCTGCTCTGATATTTGCTATTCTCTTTCTTCTGGCAGATTTAGGCTTAGTTAGCTGTTCTCTTTCTAGTAACTCAAGTTGTAGAATTAGGCTGTTGAAAATTTGATCTCCACATCTATGCAATGTATCTTGGAGTATGATCCATGTGCAGTGAAGTAGAAAGTATATTGTGTTATTGTTGGATGAAGTGTTCTATATATGACTGTTAAGTCTATAGTGTTATTCAGGCCCTTAATTTCCTTATTGATCTTCTTTCTAGGTGTTGTTTTTGTTGAGTCTAGTCTGTCCAATATTGAAAGTGGTGTATAGAAGTATCCAACTATTATTGTAGTGCTATCTATTTCTTGTTGAGTCTTCTTGAAGTTTTATCTCTATGTAATGTCCATTTTTATGTCTTCTAAAATATTTTGTCTTAAAGTCTACTTTGTATTAAGATTTTTTACCCCAGCTCTTTTGATTATTGTTTGTATGGAATATTTTTTCCATCCTTTCATTTTCAACTTCTTTGTGTCCTGGAATGTAAGGTGTATCTCTTGTAAACATAGCATAGTTGAATCATTTTTAAAAAATCCATTCTGTCACTCTCTGCCTTTAGATTAGAGCATTTAGTCCATTTCCATTGCTTATAACTAATGATAAGAAGTGACTTACTTCATTTGATTTTTTTTTGTGTGTGTGTCTTAAGTCTTATTTGTCTTTGTCCTTTACTACTGCTTCTTTTTGTGCTTAGTTGTTTTATTGTAGTGGACCATTTTATTTATCTTTTGTGTATTTTTTTAAATATACATATTTTCTTAGTGGTTACCATGAATATTATTTTTAATAGCTTATATTTATAACATCAATTGGCAAAATGGTTAAAACATTCAACTGCTAACCAAAAGGTTGGTAGTTTGAACCCACCAGATGCTTTGTGGGAGAAAAACAAGGCAGTCTGCTTCCATAAAGATACACAGCCTTGGAAACTCTATGGGACAGTTCTTCTCTGTCTTATAGGGTCAATGTGAGTCAGAATTGACATGATGGTAGTGGGTTTTTTGGTTTAGTTTACAGTAAGTTGGTACCAATTTAACTTCAGGACTATATAAGAAAATCTATACCTGTACCATTCCTCCCCCCATTTTATTGTTGTCATCACTAATTACACTAATTATATCTTTATATTTCATGTACTCTGTAACATAATTTTATCCTTGCTTTTCATATATTTTTCATTAAGAAGTATGAACGGCAAAACAATTAGAATCATCAAGCATGAATCCATTATTAATATTTATCCATGCAATTCCTTTTATTAGGGATCTTTCTTTTTAGGTATGGCTTTTAATTGCTTGCTAGTATCTTTTTTTCCTTTCCATATATAGAACTCCCATTATTATTTTTTGTAGGACCAGTCTGGATGTGATCTCGCTCAGATTGTGTTTGCTTGAGAATGTTTTAATTTAACTCTCATTCTTGAAGAACAGTTTAGCTGGGTATAGTATTGACATTTTCTTTTTCTTTCAGTACTTTATATCATCCCTTCAGGGGGGAAATATATATGTTGTTGTTGTGTGCCGTCAAGTCAGACCCAACTCATAGTGACCCCTCCTCAGGTTTCCAAGGCAGTATCATTATGGAAGTAGATTGCCCAACCTTCCTTCTGAGGAGTGGCTGGTGGGTTTGAACTGCCGACCTTCTGGTTAGCAGTCAAGTGCCTTAGGCACTGTGCTACCAAAGCTCCACATATATGTTGTGGCCTCCAATGTTTCTGAGAAGAAATTAACATTTAATCTTATTGGGGATCCTTTGTATGTGACTGCTTGCTCATCTCTCATTACTTTCAGGATTCTCTCTTTATTTTTGTATTTTAAAAGCCTGATTATGATGTGTCTAGGTGTAGATCTCTTTGGATTTATCCTACTTGAAGTTCTTTGCACTTACTGGATTAGTAGATTTATGTGCTTTGTCAAATTGGGAAAATTTTCTGTCATTATTTTTTAAATATTATTTCTGTCTCTTCCTCACTTATCTCCTGGTATTCCCATGATGTATATATTAGGTCTCTTGCCGTTGTTCCATAATTACATTAAACTGTGCTCAGCCTTTTTGAACTCCATTTTTGTTGTTCTTCAGTCTCTATAATTTCAACCATTTTATCCTTCAATTCACTGATTCTTTCTTATACCTGATAAAATCTGTTGTTAAATACTTCCATTGTATTTCTCATTTCAGTTATTGTCCTTTTCAGTTGCAATATTTCTGTATTGTTTCTTTTTATCTCCCTTTCTAGATTCTCATTTTGTTATTGTATTGTTATACTTATTTCTTTTAGATCTTAGTTTTCCCTTAATTATTTAACAATTTTTCATGTTGTTGTATAATATTCTTCCATTATTTTCATTATTCAGTCTTTCATAAATGCACTTTCAGTCTCTTTATCATGTTCATTTGGATGGGCCACTGTTTCTCTTTTCTTTGTGTGTCTTTTTATTTTTAGTTGAAGCACTGAAATTTTCAAGGGTGTTAACTTTCTCAGTTCTTAGTATTTGTTGTTTTTGCCTGTACTACTTTGTGCAAAAACTCTTAGGCAGGCAGTGCCTTTGGTTACCATTACCTCTCCCTATCTGTGATAGATTCTTCTCCTTCTTTGGTTTAATTAGGATTTGAAAGTTTCAGATCTTGATTTTCAATTTTCAGTGTCTTCTAAACACTCTAGAGAACATGTTGTAGTCAATATATACACCAGTAGGCACTACCCCTCAGATGAAATATTGCACACTAATCAATCTGTCAACTAGGGCCTCAGTTCTTTCTCTAGTTATTACTCCCTTCCTTTTTCTGTTTCTGCAACCACATTTTCCATTGGAAAACTCACACCCAGTGAGCCCCCTTTAGGGCTGGATGTTCCCCTCCAATTTTGCCCTAGGCTTCCTTCCCTGCTCTATGAAAATTTCTTATATCTGCACTGGCCTTCAGGGGAAGCAGAGATAGACTTTCATTTGCTTCAGGAGTTGGAGGGGCTGGCACTCCCCAGAAGGACTCCAAGAGATCTGTCTTGTTGGTTTCAGAACACCACTGGGTCTGTGGTGGATGGGGGAGTAGTCTCCACTTAGTTGACCTACCTCTTGGCTTTACTATAGGGAACCTTCTGTAGGAGCTTATACCAAGTCCAGCAACCTACAGTTACCAGGTAAGGACTGTCACACTCCAAACAGACCCTCAGTATGGTCTATCTTATTTCTATCAGAGTCCTCCCATCCTACTATTTTGGCTGGGGTTGTAGCCTTGACTCAAGATGCCTACTTACTAGCACAAAGCAGTTTCAGTCAGCAGTCTTCAGCACCAACTAGATGGAGGAACAGAAAGACCTGAATTGACCAACAAGAAGGTCTATCCTATTGGTTTTGGAGGCCTGAGATATGCAGTGTGCAGGGAAGAAAGTAGAGTTCTGCCTATGGGAGCAGAATCCACTGCAGGGTGCCTTCTATAGCAATTTACAGCAGTCTGGCACCCATTCACGACTGAGTTCAAGAGGGGTTGTCATGGTTGGATTGGACCCCTAGGGGGTCTGCTTTGTTGCTACAAAAGTTCTCCTGGTGGATTGTTGACTGTGAGTGAAGTATCGACTCAAGAAACCTGTTTCCTAGTACACAGAAGTGTCAGTCAGGAGGCCCTAGTACTGACTGGAAGAGGAGATAGACATACCTGAGCTTACCCCAAGGTCAGCCTGTGTTACAGGGTGTGCAGAAGATAGAGTACTGACTATAGGAGACTCCACTGCAGGGGCCTTTTGAAGCAATTCTAAGTAGCTTGGCAACAAATAGCTACTGGTGGGAGTTGTTGTTGTTAGGTACCATCAAGTTGTCTCTGACTCATAGTGACCTTATGTACAACAGAACAAAACATTGACCTGTCCTGTGCTATCTTCACAATTCTTGCTATACTTGAGACTATCACTGCAGCCACTGTGTCAATCCACCTTGTTGAGGGCCTTTCCCTTTCTCATTGACCATCCACTTTACCAAGCATGATATCCTTCTGCAGGGAATGGTCACTTCTGGTAACATGAGCAAAGTATGTGAGATGAAGTTTGGCCATTCTCACTTCCAAGGAGCATTCCTGCTGTACTTCTTCTAGGACAGATTTGTTAGTTCTTTTGGCAGTCCATGGTACTCTCAGCATTCTTCACCAATACCACAACTCAAAAACATCAACTTTTCTTCAGTCTTCTTTATTCATTGTCCAGCTCTCACATACGTATGAGGCTACTGAAAACACCATGGCTTGTGTCAGGCTCACCTTAGTCTTCAGGGAGATATCTTTGCTCTTCAGCACTTGAAAGAGGTCTTTTGTAACAGATTTGCCCAATGAAGTACGTCTTTTGATGTCTTGATTGCTGCTTCTGTTGGTGTTGATTGTAGAACCAAGTAATATGAACTTCTTGACAACTTCAATCTTTTCTCCATTTATTGTGATGCTGTTTATTGGTCCAGTTGTGAAGATTTTTGTTTTCTTTATATTGAGATGTAATCCATACTGCAGACTGTAGTCTTCAAACTTCATCGGTAAGTGTTTCAAATCATCCTCACTTTAAGCAAGTAAAGTTCTGTCATCTGTGTATCACAGGTTGTTAATGTTCCTCCAATCCTGATGCCATGTTCTTCTTCATATAATCCAGTTTCCTGGATTATTTGCTCAACATACAAATTGAATAAGTATGGTGATGCAACCCTGATGCACTCTCTTCCTGATTTTAAACCATGCAGTATCCCCTTATTTGGTTTGAATGACAGCTCCCTGGTCTGTGTACAGGTTCCTCATTAATACTATTAAGTGTTCTGGAATTCTCATTCTTCTTAATGTTATCCATAATTTGTTATGATTCACACAATTGAATGCTTTTGCAAAGTCAATAAAACATAAGTAAACATCTTTCTGGTATTTGCTTTCAGTCAATAACCATCTGACATCAGCAATGATATCTCCTATTCCACATCCTCTTCTGAATCCAGTTTGCATTTCTAGAAGTTCTCTGTCAATAAACTACTGCAACTGTTTTTGAATTATCTTCAGTAAGATTTTACTTGCATGTGATATCGATGATATTGTTCTATAATTTCCATATTCTGTGAGATCACCTTTCTTTGGAATGGGTACAAATATGGATCTCTTCCAGTCAGTTGACCAGGTAGGTGGAAGGACTCACTTGGCTATGCCAAGAGATTTGGAAGACAACTGGGTGGGAGAAAAGTTGTCATACTTCAACTGGATCCCCATGCATGTCTGCTTTGTTGTTACCACAGCCCCTTGATAGACTTTGTATGAGTGCAGTCACTACTCAAGACACCTGCTCTCTAGCCCTTAGCAGCCTCTGTTAGCAGTTATCAGCACCAACCTGGAGTGGGGGAAGACTGATACAATTTGAACCACAGGAAGGTCTGTGCTGTTGGTTTCAGAGGCCTGAGCTGTGGGATGTGCAGGGAGGCAGATGGAATGCTGATTATGGGTGCAGAATTCACTGCAAGGGCTTTCTTTAGCAATTCACAGCTGTCTTGCAGCCAGCTGTAACCTGGTGTGGTAGGGGCTATCAGACTCCACATGGACCCCCAGGGAGATCTGCCTTATTGCTATCAGAATCCCTATTCCTTTAGTATGTTGGCTGTAGGTACAGCCTCCACTCAAGACATCTGCTTCCTCAGCCTGCACAGAGCAGCCTCAGTTAGCTATTCTCAGTACCAACTAGAAGGGGGAGCAGACAGATTCAAATTTACCCCCAGAAAGGTCTGTCCTATTAGTTGCAGAGGCCTGAGCTTTGGGGTGCATAGGGAGTTAGCTAGAGTATTGGTGATGAGAACAGACTCTAGTGTGGGGCCCATTGTAGCAATTCAAAACAGCCCTGCAGCTGACCATGTTTGAGTGAGGGAGGTGCTGGCAAGCTTCAAATGGACCCTAGGGAGGTCTGCCTTGTTGAGTTTAGAGCAGAAGTTTGGGGTCCTGTCTCTTTATAGGCAGAGGGTATGGTGGTTAGGGAAGCAGGCTCTTTTGCTGGGGCTGCTTTCCCAGTTCACAGCAGCCAATGGCCCCTGTGACTTGGAGGGGAGGCAGGGATGGTGGGAGATGTGATTTTCCTATCACATGTGACTTGTTTTGATTCGTTGATTCTTACCTGTCCACAGTTCCCTCTGCTGTCTTCTGTTCCCAGATTCAGAGTCTCTTAAGGCTGAGCACTGTTTCCTTATTGTATTTGTGGGGGAAGTTGAAAAGATGATCTGTTTATGTTGCCATCTTCCCAGAATCCCCTCAAATTGTATATTTTCACGTGCCAGGAGATGACAATTCCAATACATGCCAAGGAACCTTGCATATGTTCATAAAGAAACATGTGAAAGAATGTTTATCATGGCATTATTTTGGGCTCCTGGGAGATGGAGGCAACATAACTACCATCATTTAGGGAATGATAGATGTAGTGTGGTAGGTGCTTATGACGGAATGCCATACAGCCATCTAGAATAATGAATGAAGGTTATATACAGGAACATAACTCTAGAAAGTGTATTGAATGCAAAAGTAAGAAACAGAACAAGATCACTAGCATGATACCATTTAAATAATGTTAAGAAGAGTCCACTCATACAAATATTTTTAAGATATAAACATTTCCAATATAGTGGGAAAAAATTCAAATAAAATGAAACAAGCGAAGGGTCTTGAATTGACCAACTATGACAATGTGCTTGAACTGAGGAAACAGCTGTGCACCTGGATTGATTTGATTTTCCTTCCTCCCTCTCTTTTTCTTTCTCTTTCACCTATTTCTCTATCTCTATCTGTCTAATTTCTCTAGTTTCTTATAGCTGCCCTAACAAATTGTCGTGAATAATAAAGCAGTTTATTTATTGCCAGAAATGTGTTGCTTCCCAGTGTTGGGGGATAGAAGTTCAAATTCAGGTTATCAGTAGGGCCACGCTCACAGAAGAGTCTACAGGAAGATACTGTCTTTTCTCTCCCAGCTTCCGGTAACCTCAGGAGTTCCTTAGTTTGTGGCAGCATAGCTCCAATCTCCACCTCTGTCTTCACATTGCCACCTTCTTCCTTTGTCTGCTTCTCCTCATCTCTTCTTTTTTTGTATGACATCAGTCATATTGGATTAAAGCCTACCCTACTCTCATATGACCTCATGTTAATTTAACTGGCCATATTTGCCACAGACGTTATTTTCAAATTCGGTCATATTCATAGGTACAGGGGGTTAGGGCTTGAGCATACCTTTTTCAGGGAGACTCAGAACACTATCAACCCATAACACTACGTACCTACAAAGTATCACAGTTTCTGCGATAAGAGGTACCGTAAAAATGCATATATCAATCAATAATCAATTGATCAATCATCAAATACTTCTTAACCTATACTAATGGGTTGCTACTGTGCTAGGTAGGATGGAGGCATGCAGAAAGTATATGGTATTTTCCTGGTTCTTGTAGTGCAGACTGGAAATTGTATGTGACATGATAGTGTGCAATTCAAAAAAGCTTATAAATAAGGCCCAACTGTGTAATACATATCACATGAGGTTAAAAAAAAAAAAGAAAGAAAGAATGAAAGAGAGCTGATTGGCAAGGACAAGAGTAGTCAGGCACAATTTAATGGAGAAAGCAGCTCTGCATTGGGCATGAAGGATGGTGAGAATCAACTTCTTGTTTTTCCTTTTATACTTGAGAATACCTCTCAGCTTTGCTTCATTGCTCCTTCCATAGAACATGGGATGGAGTAATTTTTAAAGTGATACCTCTACACTGACAATATTGCATAGAAGTTTCTCATTCCACACAGTTGGACAGATCTAGTAAAAATTTTTAAGGATCTTTTTTAAAATCAAAATCATCCACGTATGAGTTTAAAAAGTAAACCAGTTCTGTGAGTGGTGGATAATTTTATTTAATGTGCTTATATTGCTGCTTTTAAATTTTTTCAGTTTTAGGTATTATCTATGAACTTTTTACCACAGAAGAAAGGAATTTAGCATTCTTTTCTCTTTCTCCCTGAGCACAATAAACATTTTCCATCTCCCGTTTTCCCAGTGTTGCTTACATTGTAGTTTTGGTTATTCAAAGCTGAGTCATGTAGTAACTATGATTAGTTTTCCTATTCCAAAAAAACTTTTTGATCTTTCTGAATTTATGCTGTCCAGAACAGTAGCCACTAACCTCACGTGGCCTATTGAGTGCTTGATATGTGACTAGTGAAACTAAAGATTTAATTTTTGTATTGTTTAATTTTGATTATTTTAGATCTAATTTGTTAAAAAATGGTTTTTGGAAAACTGTCAAGTATGTTTGTAACAATTTGTGTAGGTGAGTCATTTTTTCAACTGCAAATTTTATGAAAACTAAATACAGCTGAAATAAATTTCTGTGAAAATTTAGTGTGAAATTTGGGATATGTTAGAGCTCTGGTGGTGTAGTGCCTAAGGCATTTGACTGCTAACCAGAAGACTGGTGGTTCAAACCCAGCAGCCACTCCTCAGAAGGAAGATGGGGCAATCTACTTCCATAGTGATACTGCCTCGGAAACCCAAGGAGGGGTTGCTATGAGTCGGATCCAACTTGACAGCTGAGTTGGGTTTTTGGTTTGGTAAGCATAAAATACCCACCAGATTTTAAAGAGGAAAATTTTATGAAAAATTGTATGAATTTTTACAAAAAAAGAATATATCTAGCTAATTATTTTTATATTGATTATATGTTAAAATAATATTTTTGTTATGTGGGGTTGAATAAAATACTTTGGCTATTTTTAAAAAATGTGTCTACTAGAACATTTCAGATTACATATGGAATTCACATGATGTTTATTTTTGATAGCGCTGCTCTGGATTATAATTGTCTTATTTGTTTATTTATTTGGGTTTCTATGCATCTATCAGCCCCTGATCTGTGTCAGTGTTCTAGGTTTCCTCATGAATGTGCATTCCCACCAGACATTCTGTCTCTTCCTCTTCTAGGGTAGGCTGTCCTGGAGCCTACAATGAGCTCTTGTCTGGACTGTCATTCTGAAATCCCCCCTTCCCTAATGTACTGGGAATTTCCCTCATTCTTTTACTTTGTTGAAGCCATTTCCTGGCTCTCTTATCTTTCTACTTGGTTCATTCCATTGTTTTATGAAACACACCCTCCAGTAGTTTCCGAAGAGAAAAGGTGTGTGGGAGATAAATTTTTTGAGATCTTACATGTCTGAATTTTTTCATTCTCTATACACACTTGATTGATAGTTTGTCTGGAGAGAGAAGCCTAATAGAGAAATAATTTTTCAGAATTTGAAAGGAGTTGCACCATTGTCTTCTAGATCCCTATATTATTCTTGAGAAGTTCCAAGTCATTTGATTCCTTGTCCGTTCTGTATCTCTTTCTCTCTCAAAGCTTGCAAAATCTTCTCTTTGTCATCAATTCTGTGAAGTGTCATGATGTAACTTGGAGTATACCTACTGTGCTAGCTTCAGTGAGTTCTTTGTTTCTAGCAAATCATGCCCTTCAATTCTGGGAAATTTCCTTGAATTAGTTTATAGATGATTTCCTGACCTCCATTTTCTCTTCTTTCTTTTTGGAACTGTTTATTACTTGTATGTTGGTTTTCCTATGGCTGTTGTCAGGTGCCATCAAATCGGTTCAGACTCATATTGACCTTCATGGACAATAGAACAAAATACTGCCCAGTCCTGTGCCGTCCTCATAATCATTGCTATGTTTGGGCCCATTGTTGCAGATCTTCTTGTACCGGTACTCTAATTTTCTTATCTTTCCCCATCTCTGTCTTTTGTTCATCTCTCTAAAATGTTTCTTCAATTTATCTTTCTGTCCTTCTGCCATCATATTTTTAAGTTCCCCACACTATTATTTTTATATTCCTTGACTGCTTTTTCTTTTTAGTAGCATCCTGTTCTTGTTTTATGAATATAACGTTTTCTTCTATATCCCCATCTTCAAGAACAATAATGATGGCATTTTTTTTTTTTTTCAGTTTTATTTTCCTGGCATAGTCTGTTTCCTTTGAATCCTTCTTGTCCTATTTGTTTCATCTCCTTTCATGTTAAAGTCTCCCTCAGAAGTCTAGTAATCCTAGATTATTTGCACATATTTAGGGTGAAGACTAAAGGCTGACTAAAGCTGTGTACCGGAGCATAGGGTCTTGCTGAAATTGAGGATGATCTGTCTAGGTTGGCTGTCGGTATACCCTTAAATGTGTTGCTCTATGTCTTTCCTCTAAAGAGGGCCATACTCCCCCAGGAGAATCTGCCAGTCTCCTTTCTGGAGGGAAATGTACTGGCTGCCAGTATCCTGAGTTGGGCAAATGGGCTCGGGATTTCCATGTTCAGGAAGTGTACATTCTCCAAGTCCTCCTGTTTTAGTTAGGCATGTGGCCTGCTGTTGTCTGCCTCTTCCAGTTATCTGTTTCTGTGTAGCAGACTATCTCAACATTTTGTGGCCTGAAATTATCATTATATTTTGGTCATGATTTTTAGAGTCAGGGATGGAGTTGGCTTGACTGTGCAGTTTATCTCGTGATCAGATCACAGAGCCTTAGCTGGTGATCTAGAGTAGAGGTTCCTCTTCCAAGCTGGCTTCCACACTCCCATGGCTGGCACCTCAGTGCCCCTCGGCTTGCCTCACTCCCTCTCCATGATGTCTCACCCCCCCCAGGGCCTCTCTGTGGTTTAGGCTTCTCTTAGAAGGATAACCTTGGGGGCTGCAGGTGGCACTTTTGACATAACTGCTGGTTGTTGATGAGCAGAAAGAAAAAAACCCCAGTCCAGTGAAGGGCTATGCTCAGAACTGGCCCAGTGTTGCATCCACTATATTCTATTGGTGAGAGATATCACATGGCCTGTCTAGATTCAAATAAGTAAAGAAATAGACTCCTCATCCTGATGAAAGAGGAAAAACCAAATAAAACCCAAACTTACTGTCATCTAGTTGATTCTGACTCATAGCGACCCCCTTTGGGTTTCTGAGGTGGTAAATCTTTACTGAAGTAGATTGCCCAGTTTTCCTTCAGTGGAGTGGCTGGTGGGTTTGAACTGCCACACTTCCAGTTAGCAGTCAAATGCCTTAGGCACTATACCACCAGAACTCCTCATGAAAAAGGAGGGTCACAGTGAAAATAAACATGTGGGTTGGGAGATAAGGTTTTGCCATCTTTGGAAAATTTAATCTGCCACACTTCCCAGGTAATAGTTGATCATTTTTTTTTTTAATCAGGAGATTTTCATCTGATAGAAATATTTATCAATTGTTTCCTCTTTATAGCTATTCTTTGTGATGTCCTTTCAACATAGTTGAAATCCAAATGAAATATTTTGTTAAACTTCTTCCTTGCTTTTTTTTTTGTTTTGTTTTTTGAATAGCCACCAACCAACCAGTTGCCATCAAGTTGACTCTAACTCAGGTCAACTCCATGTATGTCAGAGTAAACTGTGCTCCACAAGGTTTTCAGTGGCTGACTTTTTTTGAAATATTCCCCAGGACTTTCTTCAGAGGTGACTCTAAGTAGACTTGAATCTCCAATCTTTTGGCTAGCAGTCAAGCTGTTAACTATTTGCACCACATGGGGATTCTGGTAGATGTTAATCTATCTTCCGACCACATTGGATCATTCTCCTATGTCTCCAAATCTGTAGAGTGCTGCTGGCTAGTATATCAAGATTCAGCTGTGATCTAGACTCTAGATCATAAATTCTTGATTTTAGAGCAAGAATCTCCAGTGGGATGTGATGATCAATTCCTTTTAGAATAAGTTTATTTGATAAATAAACATCTGCTGTGAGTCTTTAAAAATTTTTTTCTTTCTTTTTGCATACTAAACCTTTTCATATGTTCTGTGATTTTTATCTCCTTCTTGCTTTTTTCTTCAGACAGTGATCTATATTTATCCAGTTTGGAGACTTGACATGGTTTTGTCAGTTATTATGATGGTTCCTGTTCTTTTATTTACAAAGCTGAAATTTAAAATTTTAATTTATTTGGTAGTTTCCTTTTCCTGGTGGCATAGTGCCAAAGGCATTTACTGTTAACCAGAGTGCTGGTGGTTCAAACCCACCAGCCACTCCTTGGAAGGAAGGTTCGGCAATCTATTTCCATAGTGATACTGCCTCGGGAACTCAAGAAGGGGTTACTATAAGTCTGATCAGACTCAAAGACAGTGAGTTTCCTTTTCTTAGTTTATTGTTGTTACGTGCCCTAGCTTAATGATCAATTTAGCTGGGAGAAGTTGAGAGCCAATTACTGGGAAAGCAGTTTTGCCTCAGGAATTCACTCCTTTTTCAAATACCTAAAAACAAAGTCTTGTGGTGGAGGTGCTGATGGGTGCAATTCTCCACGTTGCCCTTGGGGCAGACAGCATCTCTGTTTGTGTGGCACTGGTGCAATTTTCAAATTGCCCTAAATTGCCAAACACCAACTGTCCCACAGCACCATTCTCTCCTGGTTCAAATTTGAAAATTTCCCAGATATTTTTTGGGGAATTTCACCCATTTATTTCCCACATGGCCTTCTTTTTGATCCATTTTGAATAATGGTTGTCAGTACTTTCATCCGTCTATTTTCACCTGCCCCAAATCACGCAGACCTTTTCAAAGTTTCTAGCCCATTGACACTATTTTTCACTATTTTACATTAATGTCAAATTTTCCGCTCATTTATCATAATCTATGATCCTCTCAGTGGGACATGGGAAGGGGGGCATTAAACATGTCAACTCAAATTGCCATCTTTAAATCTCATTGGCCATTTTGCCTTTGGTTTTGATCAACTACATTTACTGAGCTCTGCCCCAAAGATTTGATTATGCTTGGAAAAGTGAATATTTTCTCTTGGATTCTGTGGCTAAGAGAGGTGTCAAGCATTATCTACAGCAACAGTTCTCAATCATGGCTGTATCTTTAAATCACCTGGTTGGACTTTTACAAAATGCTGATGTCCAGGGAACATCCCCAGAGATTATAGTTTCATTGACCTGGGATGAGACCCAGTCATCAGTTTTCCCAGTAGCGATCTAGGTGTTTTGATACACGAAGTGCTGAGGACAATGGGTCTTAGAGTAATGAAGGCATGCTATTAGCCTTTGAGAGCTTTTGGGTTGGGAGAAAAAATAGGAGGAGGAAGAAGGATATCGTAGTGGAAAGGAATAAAGCATAGAGTTTACTGACTGTGTTCAATTCCCAGTTATAACTGAATGTCTGTGTAAACTTATATTACTCTTTGAGTACCTATTCTTTCTCCGTAAAATAGCGAAAATGATATCTACCTCATGGCATTTGATGCAAGCTAAAATTAGGTGTCTTGAAAGCAAATGTTCATTCTTATTTTTTGGGAAAAAAGAGTGAAAATGAAAGCAAAAAGGAGGGGGGATAACATGAAAGAAAAAAAAGAGAAATTTGTAATATTAAGAACAATGGTCCCCCTTTCATTGGCTGCCTGACTTTGGCCATGAATCTAATCATAAATTATTTAATGGTGAAGAATTGCAGGAGAGGAAGGGAGCTGAAAGGGGGGCAAATTGTCGTCTCAAATCTCTGAATGCTTCTTCAGTTCTAGTAGCAGTCACAGTTCTACTGGGCAGCTCACAGATTCCACCCTCATTATACGTTATCCATATTTCCTGCCCATCATCCCCAAAAACCACCTCCATTGTAAACTCAAGATTGATGGGTAGGTGGAATAAGTCCTGAAGAAGTCTTAGTACATCTTTTATGAGGTTTACACAAAGATATCATTTATACCAGAGGCAGAAGCAGTTTCCATCATGAGGCACACATTACTTTCTTTACTTTGCCTTCTTATGTTGATTCCATAAATAATGGATTTAATTAGCATGTGCTCAGCACTATTAGTTTTTGTGGGAAAATAATAATTCTCTTTTTTCTTTCCCTTTGTAGTGTGTTGAATTACATTCCCCCAAAAGATATGCCCAAATCCTAGTCCCTGCTACCTGTGAATGTGACCTTATTTGAAAGTAGGATCTGTACAGATGTAATTAAGGTAAAGATCTTGAGATGATATCATCCTGGATTTAGGGTAGGCCTAGATCCAATAATCAATGTCCTTAGATAGGGAAGGAAAGGAAGACACACAGAGGAGAAGTTGATGTGAAGATGGAGGCAGAGATTGGAAACATGCAGCTATAAGCCAAACAATTCCTGGAGTTGCCAGACGCAAGGAAGAAATTTCTGCTAGAGCCTTTGGAGCAAGTATGATCCTGTCAACACTTTGATTTCAGATTTCTTGCCTCTAGAACCATGAGAGAGTAAATTTCTGTTGTTTTAAACCACCACATTTGTGGTTATTTTCTCTGGTGACCCTAGGAAACAAATATATCTTCCAATAACTTTTGTTTATGGACTCTCACAACCCAACCTATGTGAGTAGAGTTGGAGTGAGTAATGTGCTCTAGTTTTTGAAATCTTGGAAAAATTAGCTACTAGGTAGTGCATTGAGCCAGTTTCACAAGACCAAGGATTCTAGTGTCCTGGGTTCTTTGATATTAACAAGCCATGTGACATTGGACAACTCTCAGTCTTCTTATTTGTAAAAGAGGGAGGGGGTAAAACTAGGTAATGTCAGAGGTCCCTTCCAGCTTGATGATAAGAATGGAGGTTTGTACACAGTCCCACTTGATAGGCTATACAACACGAGTTGAAGACCATGAGTAACTGAGACCTCTTTCTGTGTATTTTCAGTGCAGATGCCGACTCTCTGAGGTTAATTTAAAAAGTGATTAAAATATCATGTGGCTGGAAGGGACTTTGGAAAATGACTTAGTTCAATAGCAACATCATCTGTAGCAATATTGATGCCTTCAATGGTAGAAAGCTTCAAGGTTATAGCCAAAGGCATCATCTCCATCTCTGTTTGAAGTCTATAAGGCACATAAGGAAGACATTTAATTAAAGTAAACAAATACTTATTGAGGGTCCACTGTGTGCCAAGTAATGTGCTCAAAGCTGCACACAGAACAATAACAGTGAGTCCTTCCTTTACAGAACTCTCTGTGTTGTAGAAAAGAGAGCTGAGAGAAAGAAATTAATGCTATCATCCCCATGGTAAGTCCCATACAGAAGCAGGAACAGTGGGTGCCATAGAAGTCAGTGGAGAAAAACATCACCATGAGTGGAGGGTCTAAGGATAGAGGACTAAGGAAAGGGCTCATGAAACTGACTGGCCTCAAAAGTTGGGTAGGTTTGCAACAGGAGGTGGTTTGGTAGGGTCCATAAGAGGAAAAGAGAGTACAGGCAAAGACAGAGGCTGGAGTCATCCAAAGCATGGGGAGGAAGGAGTGTTCTAGTTGTTCAGGGCAGGGACATTGGGAGTTTGCAGAATAGTTAGAAACTTAGCTAGGCATAAAGAGAAATGAATGTAATCTGATACATGCTATAGCATGAATGAACCTTGAAAACATTATGCTGAATGAAATAATAATAATGACACAAAAAGACAAAATTGTATGAGCCCACTGATAAGAAATATCTGGAATAGGTAAATAGAGACTAAAGTTTATTAGTGGTTATCAGGAGTCATAATATTCACAACTGGACCAATAAGCAACATCGTGACAAATGGAGAAAAGATTGAAGTTGTCAAGGATTTCATTTTAGTTAAATACACAAACAACATCTGTGTAAGCAGCAGTCAAGAAATCAAAAGACATATTGCATTGGTGAAATCTGCCGCAAAAGATCTCTTTAAAGTATTAAAAAGCCAAGGTATTAGTTTGAGAACTAAGGTGCACCTGGCCCAAGCCATGGCAGTATAAATCTCCTCATATGCATGCAAAAGCTGGAAAATGAGTTAGGAAGATCAAAAAATTAGTGCCTTTGAAGTATGTTGTTGGCAAAGATATTGAATATACCAGGGACTGCCAAAAGAATGAACAAATCTCTGTTGAAAGAAGTATAGCTACAATGTTCCTTAGAAGTGAGAATGGCCAGACTTGTCACATGTACATTGGACATGTTATCAGAGGGACTAGTCCCTGGAAAAGTTGGTAAGGTAGGGGGTTGGCAAGAAAAAGATGAAGACCCTTGTGGTGTAGTAAATAGTGTGGCTTTTCTACCCATAAATCTTTGTAAACTCCAAGGTGGGATTTGCTATGAGCAACTGAGGAGGTCCTGATTGTAAATGTTATCCACCTGGGTTATTTCTGTTAGGCGTGGCATAATGCAATATTATTGAAGGTTCACTCTCAGGTGCTTAGAATTCTGTTGTTATGATTGATTGGTTTGGCCACCCTGCCAGGCTCAAAAGGAGGCCTCCAAGAGGCAGAACTCTCTCTGACTTCTGGTTGAGGAAGATGTGCTGTTGAAAGAGACACGCACTACTGAAAGAGACACATGCTGCTGGGAAAGAGACGCAAGAGACACGTGTTGCTGAGTTAAACACCGAGGGACATGCACTGCTGGGGGACAGACTGTGAGAGACTTGACTGAGAGACGGTGGGCTAGGAGAGAGACTGAGCATTTTTCCTGGACTTGAATTGTAGTCTGGTGCTTCCCCAATAAACCTCATAATCTGCGAGTTCTGTGTGGTCACTGCAGCAAATTATTGAACCCAGGAGAGAGGTGGTGGGTGATTTGGGAGGAACAGTTGGAGAAAGGGCTGGAGGAAGGCAGCATGTCTGGCCTGGAAGGAATAGGCCTTGGGCTATTGATGGTGATTCTGTCGTCCTCTTGTGGGATTAGAGGAGGTCAGAACATGTGGCCTCCTTGTCCTTTTTGCAACCCTAAACAAGATGAAATGACACAGTGGCTGCAACAATAGGCTCAAACATAGCAATCGTTGTGAAGATATTTCAGGCCTGTGCAGTGTTTCATTCTGCTGTACATAGGGTCCCTGTGAGTTGGAACCAACTCAACAACACCTAAGAACAACAACAACAAAAGAAAGTAAATTTGTGCAGTTTTGAGCACATTAATTCAGGCAATACATTTAAAATAATCAAATTGAACACAATTTTATTTTTGAAAGACCTCAGTATAGACATTGGTGTGAAGGCTGTTTTTGCTTGGCTTGAATAAGCACACCAAATTCTATAGTGAAAAAATATTTGAGATCACATGAGATGGCTGGAGGTTTAATACCTACCATTATTTTGTAGTGGTGGTAGGAGTAAATAGTATTTCAATATATTAGCAAAAACTGTAATGTAATTATGAAGATATCTAGCTAGGTACATGCCCTACATGATCTTATATACAACAGAATGAATCAATGTTTGTTCCTGCACCATCCTCACAATCATTGTTATGTTTGAGCCCAGCATTGCAGCCACTGTGTCAATTCATCTTGTTGAGGGTCTTCTTCTTTTTTGCTGATCCTCTACCTTACCTGGGAGCTCCAGTGGTGTAGTGTCTAAGGCATTTGACTGCTAACCAGAAAGCTGGTGGTTCAAACCCACCAGCTACTCCTCGGAAGGAATGCAAACAAACAAACAAGACGCACTGCTGTCAAGTCGGATCCAACTCATAGCGAACCCTCCTTGGGTTTCCGAGGTGTTATCACTAATCGCTGTGGAAGTAGATTGCCCAACCTTACTTCTGAGGAGTGGCTGGTGGGTTTGAACTGCCAGACTTCTGGTTAGCAGTCAAATGCCTTAGGCACTATGCCACCAGAACTCCCAGGAAAGTTGGGCAATCTACTTCTGTAGAGATACAGCCTTGTAAACACAAGGAGGGGTTGCTATGAGTCAGATCTGACTCAGTGGCAGTGAGCTTAGGCTACTTTACCAAGCACTATGTCCTTCTCCAGGGACTTCTGACAACTTGTCCAAAGTCCATGAGACAAGTCTGGCCATTTTCACTTCTAAAGAGCGTTGTGACTATACTTCTTTTAAGACGGATTTGTTCATTCTTCTGGCAATCCATAGTACATTACATATTCTTTGGTGAGCATGTCACAGGTATTGCTAATACTTTGTGGTTTGTTGCCTATGTTTGTAATTGAAAGAAACTCTGCAGTACAGCTCACGAACTATAGTGTGTGTGTGTGGGGGGCTGGCTTGGAGGGAAAGGAAGGAGGAGCCTTGAATTGTGCCCATGAGTGTGACGTCTGGCTTGCAGGGAGGCAGAGGATGTTTGGGCAGAGATTTTGTAAGGGCCCAGCTTGCACAGAAAGTGAACCCTCACCCAGGTTCTCTGGGGTGCAACCACTAGCCGGAGCTGCCCAGAGAGAAGACACAGCAAATTGGACAGGGTGTCAGGTTGACTATGAAATATGACAGATTAACAGCTGAGGCTGATGGTGTGACCTGCTTACAGATACTTCATTTAGAAGTTATCATATTGCTGGATAGTTCCTATAATTTGTGATGATGCTGATTGTGATAAATCGTGAGTTGCTGGCAAACTTCTCCAACCTGCTCCCAAGGCTGAGCAGAGAAAATGTGTAATTCTATGGGAACATTCATGCCACGAATGAGAGCGGAGATCTGGCCGTAACAACAGAATGCTCAGTCAGTGAACAAAGTAATTAAATCAAGCTAATTAAATCACAATAAAAATAATTTTAATTTAATTAATTTCTCTGCACTGATTGAACATTATGTTGCAACCATGAGTCTTTCTGAACACTAATAGAATTTAGGAGCTGGGACACCAAAGTTGTGGTCACTGGTGTGGTACATGGGTTATTGTTGAGGGAATGAAATTTAATACATTTAACGAGATACTGAAATGTTGGCGGAGCCACAACCAGAAACTAATCTGGAATCAAGATAATGGAAGCTCTTCTTTTCCTGGTTATTTTTCATTACTAGGCCAATAAATGTCAAAACTTTCCCTTGAAAATTTGGTAATAATTTAAAAGATCTAAACAAAGCAGATGGCTCAAGATTACTTCTCTGTGTTGAAATTTGAAGGAAAACTTAGGCCACTACCAATGAAGTACTAGGAACATTTGTGTATTGTCAGCTCTACCCCTAACCCCTGTAGTTGTTGCTAGGTGCTGTTGAGTTGATTTTGACTCATAGCAATCCCATGTGACAGTTTACAACTGCCCCATAGGGTTTTCTTTGCTGTAATCTTTACAGAAGCAGATTGCCTAGTCTTTCTCTCTCAAAGCTGCTGGGTGGGTTCAAACTGTCAACCTTTCAGTTAGCAGCTGAGCTCTTAACTGTTTATGCCATCAGGGCTCTTTACCTTCAGCCCCTGGCATCTATTAAAGGCCCTAGAAGCATTAGAACTGAATTCCTATGAGGAATCAAGGACTAAACAGATGACAGTAGGTTTTCGATAGCTGCATGAAAGATTTAGGTAAGCCATAGAGAACGACTTCTTCACTGGGACAGGTATTAACCAGTGACCAATTACTTCTTGAAAAAGTGAACCATGTTCCTCCCCGACTCCCAACCCCAGTACTAAAGAGAGGGCCTATACTAACTGATATTTGAATAATGACCATTAGATTGAGTTATTGAAATCTCTTAATGAATTTCTTCCCTAAGTCTTGAAAATTAGGGCAAATGCTCTTTTTCCATGCTTGTTTAGACATCGTTCAGTTCCTAAGCTGGAGGATGCACACTAGACAACCTCTCAAGGTCACCTCTCTGAAATAATTTTGTCATGTAAGCAACACATTGGAATTCTCTGTGTGTATATGTTAGTAAGTGCTCAAATAATTGTCAACTGCGATTTTAGAGGGCCTTGTCCTTTGGATCCCAATATTATTTATCATGCATGTTATTTTAATTAATATTTTGTGTGCGTGCCAACATTTGAACCAGATCTCATTAGGACTAGCCAGGGCACTGCATTGTTTGTTGAGTGCAATTGTTTTGCGGGATGCAGCTGGTTTCTCTCTGTGGCAACCAGGATAGCAAGCAGACTGAAAACCAACATTTGCAAAAGCTTCTACTGCTACAAATGTGGGGACAATCTTCTTTGTCAAACAGCTAATGAGCACAGAGCTGTTTCTTCCTCTTAGTATGGACTTTAGTTATGCAATGGAACACGGGAAGAAGCAAACAGGGGGTGATGTTTGGGTGCACCAGGAATGAAGGGTGCCCGTGTACTTTTGAAGAGTCAGTGGGCACTTTCTCTGTTGTCTGTTGTTATATAATGGAACCAAAACCAAAAAATCATATCCACTGTTACCAACTCTGTTCTGACTCATGGCGCCCCCATGTGTTACAGAGTAGAACTGTGCTCCATTGGCTGGAATATTTACGGGAGCAGATGATCAGGTTTTTCTTTTGAGACTCTACGGGGGGTGGAGGGCAGGGCTCAAACTGCTAGCCATTGGCTAGTAGTTGAGCACAAATGTTTTGTGCCACACAGGGGAAATCCACAGTGGCCCCATATGAACCAAGGCTTCAAATCGATTCTGTCCAGTCCAGTCATGGACAATGAATCAAGACTGGACCAGATCTGAATTTGCAAAATGTGAGTTTACCAGAATGACAGCCAGAACAGGAAAAATTATGGGTCAGTGCTCTGATTGAAGCTTAATCTTCCTCTTAGAAAATAAGGACAGAGTGCATATTGCATAGCAACCTAATACTTGGCCTACAGAGTTAGAAACATCACTGCTCTGCTCAAGGATAGGAGCTCACCATCCCATTTTGAATGTGTGTCACTTTCCACAGTCCTGGCAATAACCCAATCTCTGGCATCAGGCTCCTGTTAGGAATCTCCTGTAAGAGCTCTCACTACACTTCTTCCAAGTATCCCATTCCAGGGCTTTGACTGTAATTTTTTTCCATTTTGGTTATCTTTCCAGTACACCTACATTTTAGAAACTCAAGTCTATTCCAATTTTACTGCATTGGCTATGACTGAACTGGTTGAAGCTTTGATACCAACAAGCCCCAGAAGCCCTGTTGGTCTCTACCCACACAATATGAGCAGAACCTCTACTCCCATAATGCTCTGCCAGATAGGACACCTGGGTGGGACATGTAGGCAGGACAGGAGAACAGGGCATATGGGCAGGACATGTGGGCAGAAATACTTCTTGCTCCTGGAACTGCCACCAGACTTAGAACAGACACCTCCAGGAGGCACATTTGTTGAACTGGAAAAGAGGACTCTCAGTTCAGCCTACATTCCATTCACTTCCTTCCCCAACTCCTGCTGAAGCTCACCTCTGACACAGTTTACTTGAGAAAGCATGTCCTGGGTCTTTCAGTCACTCACAAGTAAATATCCATGTTCACCAGTGGAAAGGGACCCATAAATACCTCCAGATGAGTCTCCTTCTGTCCTTGGACATCTTTCCTACTTTAGCATCTGATTTCAGGACAATGGTATCCACCAATGTGAAGTTTCTTGTATTTAATAAGGGGAATTAAAATTTCTGTACCTAAATTGGGTTTAACTCCTTTCCTCAGTCTTGGAGAGTCATGAGGTCAATTTCTATTCATATCATTTTTTACAATTAGCTTTCAAATAATACTATCTAATCTTCATTAGGGGTGAGATATGTACTCAGCAATGTGATAAGCACTTTACTTGCATCATTGCATTTAAATCCCCATAGAAACTTTCTGAGATTAGTATTGCTGTTACTTCCCTCTTATAGAGTTGGAAATGGTCATTTGGAGAAGTTAAAGAACTTAACACAGGTCACAGCTAGTAAGTGGCAGAGAAGCTACTGGACTCAAGACCTGTCTCTTTCCAAAATTCTTCCTCTTGACCACCATTGTTGTCTTTAGCCCCCATCAAGGGCTCATGTTGACCCCATGTACAACACAATGAAACATGGCCTGGCTGTCATCTCCCCATTATTGGTTGGGGATTGTATAGTTGTGATAGGGTTTTCATTGGCTGGTTTTTGAAAGTAGATTTCCAGGCCTTTCTTTTTAGTCCATATTAATCTGAGAGCTGCACTGAAACTTATTCAGCATCATAGCAACAAGCAAGCCTGAGGTGGTGGTGTGCATGAAGTGCATTGGCTGGTAATCAAACCCAGATCTCTCATATGGAAAGCAGTAATTCTACCAGTGGATGACAACTGTCCTCATTAACCACCATGCTGCCTCTGGGACATACAGGTAGCCCTCAAGTTAGGACTTTTTAGAGTTATGATGAACTACACTTAGGATCTTCTGTCTTTTGGGGTGGTGGTGTATATTTTATCATTAGTAATATACACTAGTATCAAGTCATTTCTGAGTCATAGTGACCCACATTTGAGTTTCTGAGGCTGTGAATCTCTACGGAAGTAGATTGCCCAGTCTTTCTTCCATGGGACAGCTGGTGGATTTGAACCACTGACCCCTTGATTATCAGTCAAGTGTCTTATCACTATACCACCAGAGCTCCTTAATATGTACTACATGCATATACTACATGCAATGTTACAGCACATAATTTGCTGATCCTATTGCCAATCCTACTTCCATAGTGATACTGCCTCGAAAACCCAAGGAGGGGTAGCTATGAGTCGGGGCTGACTCGACAGCAAATAACAACAACATAACAACATTCTCATGCCAACCCTCAAAGACAAATAAAGATCAGATTTATAAAGATACTGATCATTAAAAGGCAGTAATAATTAAAAGTGAAAAGAAATGAGGCATTCGAGTCATGGCAGAACTGGAAATGGAACCCTACAGCAAGTGGAGGACTACCTGTACTTCTGGACGTCATTTCCTGCTCCTCTCCTCCTTACCACCCCCCTCCCTCCCCAAGAGTTGCCAAGTATATATATGTGATTCATCTGTACCCTTTGCCCAAGCTCCACAATTCTCCCCTAAATCCTCTTCCCTAATGCCAGATAGCTATTTTCCTGAAGGAAGATTTTGGACCAACTAAGAATGTTAGTTAAGAATGTAAGAGATTCATATTTTTACCCATTCCAAAGAAAGGTGATCCCACAGAATATGGAAATTATGGAAAAATATCATTAATATCGCACGTAAGTAAGATCTTACTGAAGATAATTCAAAAACGTTTGCAGCAGTATATTGACAGAGAACTTCCAGAGGTGCAAGCTGAATTCAGAAGAGGACATGGAACAAGGGATATCATAGCTGTTGTCAGATGGATCTTGGCTCAAAGCAAAGAATACCAGAAAGATGTTTACTTGTGTTTTA
>NW_006921647.1:3998057-4013938 GCF_000298275.1 Orycteropus afer afer | reverse complement strand
ACAGGCCATGATATTTCCAATTGCCTCGTATGCATGTGAGAGCTGGACAATGAATAAGGAAGACCGAAGAAGAGTTGATGCTTTTGAGTTGTGGTATTGGTGAAGAATGCTGAAAATACCACGGACTGCTAAAAGAACTAACAGATCTGTCCTGGAGGAACTGCACCCGAAATGCTCCTTGGAAGCAAGAATGGCCAGACTTCGTCTCACCTATTTTGGTCATGTTGTAGGAAGGGGCCGTTCCCTGGAGAAGGATGTCATGCTTAGTAGGGTGGAGGGTCAACAAAAGAGGGGGAGGCCTTCAACGAGATGGATTGACATGGTGGCTGCGATGATGAGCTCAAGTATAGCAGGGATCATGGAGCTGGCATGGGATTGAGCAGTGTTTCGTTCTGCTGTGCACGGGATTGCTATGAGTCAGAAACAACTCGACGACACCTAACAACAACAACAACAAGAATGTTAGAGGAGTCCTGGTGGCTCAGTGTTTAACTGCTTGGCTGCTAACCAAAAGGTCAGTGCTTCGAGCCCATTTGGCAATCTGCTTTTGCAAAGATTCCAAAAAAATTCCAACCCATTGCTGTGGAGTCGACTGCAATTTACAGTGACCCTATAGGGTTTCTAAGGCTATAATCTCTACAGAAGCTAACTGCCACATTGTGCTCCCGAGGAGTCGTTCAAACCACGACTTTTGGTTAGCAGTCCAGCTCTTAAGCACTGCAACACCAGGGCTTCACAGCCTTGGAAACCTTATGGGGCAATTCCAATCTGTCCTGTAGGGTTGTTATGAGTGGAATCAACTTGATGACAATGGGCCTGTTTTGGGTAAGAATGTTGTTGTTGTTTTTATGTGCTGTTGAGTCGGCCCTGACTCATAGCGACCCATCCTTAGGTTTCTGAGGCGGTATCACTACGGAAGTAGATTGCCCAAACTTCTTCTGAGTATAAGAATGTTAGTTTTATTTATTCATTTTAAGAATTGAATAAATCAAATTAACTACATGCTTTGCATCTGTGTTGCATTCCACCACTAGAGCAGATCTCTTTAAAGATTTGACTTGGGGACCAAGAAAATTGGGACACTGGCCTGTACAGCCCTAGGAGTCTTGCCCTATGCGTGTCCATTCCCAGGTTCCCCATGGGTGGCTCAGTGCATCAGAGATAACCCATTCCATTTGCAGGCATAGAACCTCCACAATCTATCAGCCCATAGGGAACCATCTTGATCTCCATTGGTCCCTTTGATCTCTTTCTCTCTGCTCATTTTTTTTTTCTTTCTCTTTCTCTCCAGATTTGAGTTTGTCAACCCTCACCTCCATCTCTCCACCTCTTCACTTTCCTGTCATCTTGAATCTGCTGTTGACTCCATGCTATGATCATTTAGGTGGTCTTTGCCTACTTCATAAGGAGCCTTGATGGTGCAGTAGTTAAGCGCTTGGCTGCTAAATGAAAAGGCACCAGTTCAGACCCTCCAGTTGCTCCATGGGAGAAAGATGAGGTGTCTGTTTCTGGAAAGATTTATAGCCTTGAAAACCCTGTAGGGCAGTTCTGTGAGTCAGAATTTGACTTCATGGCAATGAGTTTAGTTTTAAGTTTTTCCTGATTCATAATCCTCTGCTGAAAAAAAAGAAAGAAAGAAAAAAAGAAAACCCACGAAGAGAAAATATTTACTAGGTCTGAAATGGCTTGAATTGATGAAATAATGTTTAGAAGCATTTAGATTGAATCCATGTAATTGTAGGTTGCAATGTATAATCGTAGCTCATGCAGGGGTATCATTTTGTGTTATTATTTGACTTTCAGGTTTTTGTTAATCCAATGGGCTTGGTAGAATTAGAGGGTTGCTGTGGGGGGAAAAAAATGCCTGAGCAACCTGCTGGTGAGGAAACAGCCTTGTCAAACTAGCAGGTAGCGTCACGTTTAGCCTTTATCCAGTGTATGATAAGGGCAATCACCAGGGCCCATAGAAAGAATATTGAAGTGTTGACAGAGGACATTTTTGTTGAAAGTAGTCCTTTTGATTTCATCTTCCCAGCCTAATGTAATAAAAGCTGACATTATAGAACACATTCATCTCAGTTTGATAGGGACTGTAGTGAATACCCAGCAACCTGTGCAGTCACAAAGGTTAGCCAACTGCCGTAAGTGACTTGGAAGACAATTGCAGACACAAAGGTTGTGAACACCTTATCACAGAGAAGGAAGCAAAGCTGTCACCAGAGCAGGTCAGTTTGTAGATAGAGTGTGCATGCTGTTTTTATTAGGAGAATACTTAACTTTTTAAACAGCCTAACTTTCAGTCACAAGCCCCTTTTCTCTAATTGCAAAACCTTCAATAGTTATTTGAATGGTTATCTCAAAGAAAGGAAGAAAATGAACGAATCTTTAACCTACTGTTGTTGATCTGATGATCGTTTCTATGGAGACAGAAATAGAGGCAGGAACCAGCCCTTAGCAGCCAGGGTCAGGGGCCTGGTTCATGTCAGTTTCTCCCACTTTCGATATTCCCGAATTCCATCCTCTTTGACTCTGTGAGTGAGTTTACGACCCCAGTGGTACCAACCAGAAAGAAAAGAGCTTCACATGACTTGAAAATTTAGGAGGTTTCCCAAACAAAAACCTCACAGAATTTAGGCCGCCTGGCATTTGGGAAGATTCAAACTTCCTAAACCTTCCAATTTCTTTAACTGCTAGAAGCGTTCCAAGTTTGCTGTACATGGTAAACATGACTCCCATATTATTTGTGTGGTTGCTAGGGTACTGTGTTCCATGCACTGGCTAAAGTGCTGTGAAAGAACTGCTTCTTACAAATTACATCCTGCCATGATTCGGTAGGTAACGTTTTACTGGGTGTTAGAACGAGAATAACAGGTGAGTAATTACAGATTGAATGTGAAACATAGTAAATAAATATAAGTTCTCAATTGGAAAAAAGCAAGACCTGGCATTTCTTTGCTACTCAAAAGAAACATTTCTCATTGCTCTATTATTGTTGAATTCATAGTATTTTATCCTATTCAGTTGTTCACATACTCTTTCAGTAAACTGTCTCTGAGCACCTACTTTGTCCAGGATTCCTGTACTGGATTCTGGGAATTCACAGACAAAACATACAGTCTCTGTCCTCAGGCAATTTACAGTGCAAGCATTTCTAAGAAAAGGCAAAAAACAAGTTGTCATTGAGTTGAATCTGACTCAGGTTGACCCTCTGTGTCAGAATGGAACCGTGCTCTGTCGGGCTTTCCATGGTTGATTTTTTAGAAGTAGGTAACCAGGCCTTTCTTCAGTGGCACCTCTGGGTAAACTCATACTACCAACCTTTCAGTTAGCAGTAGCCATGATAAGATTGCACTACTAGGGTCTCCCCAAGACAAAGCAATTGCTATACTGTTGTATGGTAACATTAGCCTCTACTGTGATAGAGAATATGCCCAGGAAATGGGAAGAGTCAGAAAGGAAGCGTCATACCCAGTTGTGTGTGTGTGTGTGTGTGTGTTCATGGATGCTTGGAATTGTATAGTTACAGATTTCTTGATGGATATAATATATAAAATAAATCTTGAAGGTTAAGTGGAAATTAGCCATGTTGCTGTTATATGCCATCGGGTCGGACCCGACTCACAGCAACCTCTCCTTGGGTTTCCGAGGCAGTATCACTGTGGAAGTAGATTGCCGCATCTTCCTTCCAAGGAGTGGCTGGTGGGTTTGAACCACCAGCCTTCTGGTTAGCAGTCAAGTGCCTTAGCCACTGGGTATACATTCTAGATAGAGGAATAACCAGAGCAAATGGCATTCTCAGAACTGAAAGTTTACTTTTCTAGTGAGACAGACATTTACATAGGGTTGTAGTGAAGGAAATTGTTGTAGTCTGGAGAAATTGGCAGTGTTCTCATGTTTCATGCTAGGAGTTTATCTGATGAAGGAAGGAAGGAAGGAAGGAAGGAAGGAAGGAAGGAAGGAAGGAAGACATATGGTCTGGGAAATATCTGGGGAGGCTGAGTAGCAGAGAGTCAAGAAGGAAGGAAGGAAAGAATGAAATTATTGTAGACCAGGAAAGGATCTAACATTTATTGTTGATTTGTGCCTGACCATTTTAAAAATGTATCTTCTAATATTCAATCTCTGATCTCAGTTTCCTCATTTATAAAAATGAGATACTTGTATGCCCTAATTCATAGGAATATTGTGAAAGTCAAATGAGATGCTTACATAAGGTGGTCACACAGTCCCTGGCACATAATTAATGATCACTAAATAGAGCTTTGGTAGCATACAGGTAAAATATTTGGCTGCTAACCAGAAGGTCAGCAGTTCAAACCCACCAGCTGTTCTGAAGCAATCTATTTCCATAAGAATTTACAGACTTGAAAACTCAATGGGGGTTGTTATGAGTCAGAATCAACTCAATGGTAGTGGGTTTTTGGAGTTTAAATGGTTGCTGGAGCCTCTGGGTAGTGCAGACGGTTAATGCACTCAGCTGTTAACCAAAAGTCTGGAAGTTCAAGTTCACCCAGAGGGCCCTTGGAAGAAAGGATGAGCGATCTACTTCTGAAAAAATCATCCACTCAAAACCCTATGGTGCACTCTTCTAATCTGATACACATGGGGTCGCCGTGAGTCAAAATTGACTCAACAGCAGTTGATACTAGAAGGCCACTATGATTGCACTGTGTGTGGAGGGTGGATTAAAGGCAAGAGCAGAGTAACAAAGAGGCTGTACAGAAAGTGCCCTGGAGGATGATGGTGGCTTGAAACCAGGCCGTGGCCCTTAGATGGAGAGAGAGCAACTGGTCTAGGAAATATCTGGGGAGGCTGAATTGGCAGGGCAGGTGACCACGAGAAGTGTGTGTGTGTGTGTGTGTGTGTGGTGTGAAGTAGCAGAGTCAAGACTGACTCCCAGGTTTCTGCCTAGGTGCATGGCAGCATTTTTGCTGAGATAAGACCAAGGAGGAAGTAGTGGGTAATGGCTACAAAGTACAGCACCATCCATAATACAACCAGAATCAGTCCTTAGTCTACAGAGCTTGGACTGAAAGCAGGACAAGAGAAACCAGGGTTCCATGCCCAGAGCAGCTTGCAGGTAGATAGTATGCAAAAATAGTCTCAGAGGGAGTAGGGCTTTTCAGCCCTCCTTCCAGATAACCCTTTCTCAAGCCACCTGCTTCTCTCCTGCTCTGTGATTCTCCTGCATCTGATGAATCCAGCCTCTACACTATCCTGCTTGGTCCAGGCTTCTCCCTGCATCCCATAAACTGTGATGCTGGTGACTTTTGCTCCACCCTGCACACCAGATTCAATGTTATATATAAGCCTGATGCTGGAAAAAGAGAGTTATGCATCTTGTTTCTTTGTGTTCTAGACAGAGCAATAAACTTTATTCGCAATACTAATAATGCAATTTAAATTTATTATCTCTGTGTTTTACAGTATCCGTAGCAGTAAAATCTATTCCCAAAAGTATCATTACAATTTTCAACTACTTAAGGAATTATTTTTGTTTATGTTTTAAAGCCTCAGCAGTAAAATTTAATACTAACAATAATACTACAGCTTTGTGTGCCCTTACAACTTGCCATAAATGATCACTGTGAGCAGAATGTCAGTAAACATGTGAATGTTTTTCCAAGAGAAAGAAGTCTTTTTGGTTTGTCACATGGTAAGGCACAGGTCTCAATAGAGAATTTTGAGGGCAGTAAGAAATGAACAGTTGATCAGCAGCACACTCCATTCCAATTAGTCAATATGTTCTGCTGATTGGATCTCCTAAATATTTCGTTAATATGTCCTTCCTCTCTCTACACCTTACCACTGAAGCTGTATGCCTTAGCTATTACTTTAGTCGAGAAGCTATTATGTCGTGCCTGGATTACTAGAACAAGCTTCTTCTAATTGTCCATCTTTCAACACAACTCTTGCCCATTTTGAGGAAAATATAGGGGATAGAGAACAAGTTCTGTGATACTACACGGAAGTAAACAGCAAAGAGATAGAATGTGGGACATTGTGCAAGACAAATGACCTAGTGTCTCTAACCAACCAAAGGCATAAAAAGAAAGAGGGAGAGGTGAAAGGGAGGAGGAAGAGGGTGATGGAATCAAAGAGATATAAGAAGTATAAACACAACAACCAGATATCAACTGTGGACTTTGTGTAGCTCCTGATTTCAACAATCCAAACAGATAATGACGTTTTTGAGAAAATGGGGAAATTTGAGGATGGATTGGTGTTTTTGTTACTTTGTGCTGCTCTAACAGAAATACCACAGATGGGTGGCTCTAACAAATAGGAGTTTATTCTCTTACAGCTTAGGAGGCTAAAAATCTGAGTTCAAAGTTCCAGCGCTAGGGGCTGGGTTAAAGTCCCTTGATCTTCAGCTTTAGATTTGCCTCTTGATCCTGGCCCAGTGAAGCTGGAGGCATCTCTCAACTCAGGCAGCTGCTGGCTGCTGAGGCTGACAAACCCAAGATTGACAAACAAAGTGGCACTGTCCCAAGATTACTGAACAACATGGCAGGTCACTAGTTCAAGTCCAGAGACAGTCCCAAAATCGGCAGGAAACATGGCAGGCTGCTGATCGAAGGCTTGGCTACATGCAGGGTCCAAGCATGCAAAAAAGCTGCAGAAACCCTTTTCAAAACTTATATACTGGAAGCAGATCACATCCCCAAGGCAGCTACTTAGCTGCTCCAGTAGATTGCACAATGAAGTTGATTACCAATTTCACCATGGGGAATAACTCTATCCAGCCGCCCAGCCACTCAAAACCAGGCCTAGCCAAGTTGACACAAAATCTTAACTACCACAACAGGATATTAGATTGCATTAAAGAATTACTACTAATTTTTTTGGCACGTGGTTGTGTTATTAAAGTGAAGTCTTTATTGGTTAAAGGTGCATTCTTGAATCTTTACAAAGGAAATGACATGATGTCTTAGATTTGTTTCAAAATACCCCAGCATTCCCTAAAGTTGTGGTAGTTAAGGTTGTGTGTCAACTTGGCTGGGTCTGGTTGAGTGGCACCTGGGCAGCTGGATGTAGTATTCCCCATGATGAGACTGGCAATCAACTTCATGGTGGGATCTACCACAAGCAGCTGAGTAGCTGCCTTTGGGATGTGGTCTGCTTCCTGTATATAAGGAGAAGACTTGGGGATAGTCTCTACTTTATGGCATGCTTGGACCCTGCATATAGCCGTGTCATTGATCAGCAACCTGCCATGCTCTGCCGACCTTGGGACTTAAAATGGACTTGGATTAATGGCCTGCCATGTGGTTTGGTAACATCGGGACTGTACCTTTTTACTTGTCAACCTTGGGCTTGTCAGCCTCAGCAGCCAGCAACTGTGTGAAGAAAAGCCACCAGCTTCAGTGCGCCAGTAGCAGGAGGCAGAGCTAAGCCCGAGGTTGAGGGACTTTCACCCAGCCCCTAGAGCCTGCCAATTTGAACTCAGACTTAAAGCCACTGAACTGTGAGAAAATAAACTCCTGTTTGTTCAAGCCATTCCATTTGTGGTATATTCTTGTCAGAGCGGCATTAGGTAACCAGAACAAAAGTGGAGTAGGGAGTATGGATAGATGACTTGAGATTGCCATGTTAACAATTGTTTAAGCTGGAGGATGGTATATGGGTCTTCATTAACTATTCTGTCTACTTTTGTTTGAAAAGTGGCATAATTCGGAGTAAAAAAAAAAAAAAGGAAAGCATGGGTCAAATGAAGCATTCATGTTTTCTACAGTAACTGATTCATGTAACTAAGATTTTTTTTCTTTAATCAACTACTCCAGTTCAATAAATTTTTTATTGAGCTTCATGCAAAAATGAATAAGTTAACCTTCTGTCCCTCTAGAATCTCACCATCTGATAGGGAGGAGAGACCCACATTTGTGAAAACATAAGTAATAATAATAACAATACAAAAGTTAAAGAAACAGTATATGAAATAGTCAAAAGCTATCACAAAAAAACCACGGTATAGAACACTGTGTATGGAATACTCTTTTGAATTTGTAAGAAAATAAATGAGATCCTCTAGTCATATTTGCTTGTATAAGCATAAAGTAAGTCAGGGAGGACGCATAAGAAACTCTGAAAAATAGATATCTATTTGAGGAGAACTGGGGGCAGGAAGGATTTTTCACTCAATAATTTCAAATTTCCTGCTTTTGAAACCACGTATTACATATTCATGTAACTGAAATTAAAAATAAAAAGTTCTCAACTCTTCTCTCATATGGGATTATGTATTTCCTCTACTTAAAATCCTTTTACCAGGGCTATTACCCTTGGCTTCTAATCCCAAGGCCTTTCCGTGACTTTCTGGATAGCTATGACATAATTTGAGGTGTGAACTCTGCCACACTCCAGGCTGAATCTCAATGCTAAAACCCAACAAGCTCTTTGCTCTGCCTGGTTTGTTCTCTTTCCTCCCTTTTTCTTGACTAACCCCTGCTCATTCTTCAGGTGCTGCTCAAATGCCACTTTCTCAGGGAAGTCTCCCCTCTGCCCTTCAAATGTCGTGGACTCACTGAACTGTTTGCGTTCGGTCCCTTTGCTATATATATTCTCAAAAGCCCCACATTTCTCCTTGGGTAAGGTAATTGTCAAATTTACAAATAATTGTCTGATTCTTTTTTTAATTTCACTTGTCTGTTATCTCCATAGGAAGTCTCGGTGCTTCAGTGGTAGAATTCTTGCCTTTTGTGTGAAAGAGCCACAGTTATACAAAATAAAGAGATGATTTCTTTACTCGTACATGATATGTAGAAGGCAGAAGTAGAGTTTCCATGAAGAATGATGGTGAAGAGAAAGGCAGCCCTGAATTATCAGACAGGAAGTGGCATAAAACAGCCCCACGATGACACATGAATAGATGAATACTATGTGAAGCAGAAGTTTTCTTTGAATCTGTGTAGCAGAGGGCAAGAATCCTGTATTGGAGAGAGGAGAGTTGTGGGGAAAATGAATGAAAAGAAAAGACTTTTGAAGTTTATCTGAGAAGAAAAGAGAAGCATCTAGATCTGAGGTAATTGGCTGGTGTCCATGCATGTTTTCAGGTCTGTGAACTTCTAGAAACGAAATGAGGGATTTGTGGAGATATTTGTATGCATATTTTTTTCTCAGTAAAGGCTTACGGTTTTTGAGAATTCTAAGGTCTAGAGATTTAAGGATTAAAGATATTTAACTAGATAAACCATGGAGAAGTGACCCCACGGAAGCTGGACGGTAACCCTGAGAAGAATCAGAGGGTGAATGTGGGTATTTCAGAGAAAACAGCAGCAGTGAAGGGGCTAGGGATAGAGTAGAGTTATGGAAGGTCATGGAAAGATCCTGAAGCCATGGCGGAAGAGGAGTATCACTGTCCCTCCCATCATGTCTGGACGTTGAGTTAGTAACATGCTTCATTGAGCCTCATTTTCACTGTAAAAGAGGAAAGGAGGAGTGAGCAGTAAAGCATCACCTTCTGATCTCATAAGGGTGTCATGAAGAGACAGAAAGTCTTCCAACATTTGGAAAGTTGTGTTGTTTTCCTTTCTTTAATTTGCTTTTTAGGCAAATTTCATTTATTTTGATGTAAACGTGACTATAGTTACAATGAATGGTGGTAGGAGGGGTGGTAAAGTGGACTTTTATCACATCTTTTTCTTTTTTAGCTCCTCAAGACCTTTGAAGAGAGATTTACAATATCTCCACAAACTCCCGCATATTTTACCATTAGTTTATTTATTGTCAGTTTGGAATGACCTTATACATTGTTGTTTAAGCACGGAATTCTGCTCAAGATCCCTACACTCCACCAGTGGTTTCATGAGATAGGGAACGTCCTTGTGCCTGTGTTCCTATATTGTTATGCCTCTTGCTGGCTGTTGACCCTGAGAGAATTATTTCACTTCTGTGCCTTGGGCTTCTTCTCACCTACAAACGAGGAATGATAGTGGTCCCAAGCTCATTTGATTGCGGTGAGGATTATCTGGTTTAATCCAAGGAAAGGATGAGAGGAAGACTTGACCATACCTGCTCAGAGGTTGGCCCCTCTGGTTGCCTCACTATGCCAGGAAGTTTAGTGGGAGAGCACCCCCTCCTGGATGGTAGGAGATGGTTCAACCCCATTCCATAGCAACCAGCACCACTCCTCTGATCTCCTGATCAATATTTTCTCTAGAGCTATTGTGGTTTATGAGGATGCTTGCTAATAAATGGGAAAGGGAAATGGAAATTTTAATCCAGTGATTCTCCTTTCTTTAGGGGACCAGAAATCCCCTCTCCTTTACAAGATCACTGAAATCAAAGTCAGAAGATCAGTTTTTTTTTTTTTTTCCTGATCTGCCAAGTAATAATTTTGTGATTCTGCCAGGTTACTTCCCATCACTGAGCCTCTATTTTCTCACTTTTAAACTAAGTATACAGGCTGCTGAGAAGGTTGAATGAGAAACTATATATTAAAACTTGGCAGAGAGTAGGCAGTTGATAGCTGCTAGTTAAATATGTTGATACGTGTAGCTGCACTGTGTTTTGCTGAAACACTGTGTGAGTGGGGGGGGGGATGGAGGGATGGACCTGCTACTCTGACTTAGCATTCTCATCTGTTTCACTGTGTAAACCTTTTATATCCTGTTACCTGGTGATCTAGCACTGGCAAGGGCAAAATGAGTGGAGAGACAGCAATATTCTTTTTCCAGCTTCAATCTATTGAATGGAAAAATTGATTTTTGAACACAGTCAACTTGGTAAATCTCCTTACTAAAAACCAGTTACTATTGAGTGACTCCAACTCATAGAAACCCCATAGGAGTCAGAGTAGAACTGTGTTCTGTATGATTTTCAATGGCTGATGTTTCAGAAATAGATCACTAGACATTCCTTCTAAGGCACCCCTGGGTGGACTAGAACCTCCAGACTTCAGTTAGCAGCCGAGCACTTAAGAGTTTGCACCATCCAGAGATTCTTAGGTGACATATTATTAGGGGTTTTAGGACATCATCTCTGTTGTATAGATTCAGCTTTTACTGGTCAGATGCCCCTTGTCACTAGAGTACAAGCTTCTAGTGTCATCTTATGAATGAAGGAAAACTGTGCTGAACCATTTGGATTACTTGCAATACATTTAAAAAATAGCTCTTGTGGTTAATGACAATTAGAAATGTTCAAGAGGCACACAACTGTGGCATGAAGCTCTGCTAATTGGGCAAGATGATTAAATTTTTTTTTTTTTTGACGTTTCTTCATTTAAAACAAAGGCAGACAAACAGAAACAGTAATCATAATAATAAATATGAAGAAACATGGAGAAAGAGCCATTACATTTCCAAAGATAAGTGACAAAGCTCCCTTTTTGTAGCATCAGCCTCTTGGAAATTCTACCCCCATGACCACTTCCTTCACCCATTCAGAACAGTAGCAGCTACTACTATTGGGCTATTACTATCTTTTCTCTCTTCTTGTTCCCAGGTTCCTGAATCTTACCAATGCTGTCAGCAGTTATGTGTTTCTTTGAGTGACAGTGTGGTGGCTCCCCATCATTCAAATGTCCCTCTAGCCAGAGTTAATGACTATGAGCAAGGACTTGCTAGTTGGCACCTACCCCTTCTTTTGGAGATAAGCAGACAGAAGCTTTCAAGCTCTCTGTGCATTCGCCTGCAACCTCTGACTTTCCAAAGCCTCTATATTCTGACCTTCGCTGCTCTTGTGGTTAATGACAATTAGAAATGTTCAAGAGGCACACAACTGTGGCATGAAGCTCTGCTAATTGGGCAAGATGATTAAATGGAGGTAGACACTTTTTTCTCCTGTACATAGTAATGTGTATTTCCCTAGTATACATTATGAAGTGGAGAAAAAAAATAAGCATGAATCCTAATGGAGGTTCGAAGGCAAAAAAATTAGTTCAAGATTTGGGAAAAAAAAATATTCCTGGTTGAAATTTTGGATTTTCTTGATGAATGATGTATTTCCTTCAAGTGTAGGATGTCAAAGACTCAGGTGTATGTCAGGCAGAGCGTGGACTACAGCTGCAGTGAAGAGAGGCCAGATGGTTTGCAAGGAAGGAGCTAGAAACTCAGGGAATTCTAATGATGAGAAGCCCTCAAAGAGCTTTCTGAGAATGGGCAGACATGCTGGGAACCCTGGGGCCCGCCACAGTTAGCATTTATGGAGCTGCTATAGACTGACCTGTCTAAAATTCAGGTCTGCAAGTGCAACTGAAGGTTGGGCTATCTACTTCCATAGTGATACTGCCTTGGAAACCCAAGGAGGGGTCGCTATGAATCGGGACTGACTCAATGGCAATGAGTTTGTTTTTTGGTTTAGTGCAACTGAGCCTCAGCATCTGGAGCACGTGCTCAAAACAGACAAACAAGCAAAAAACGGGTGTGTGTGCACGTGTGCATGTGTGTTTGTTGTTAGCAGCTGTTGAATGAGTCCTGGCTCATGATGATCCCATGCTCAGTGAAACAAAATCCTGACCAGTCCTGCACCATCCCCATGAGTGGTTGTAGACTGGACGACTGTGACTGATAGGATTTTCATTGGCTGATTTTTTGGAAGTAGATCACCAGGTCTTTCTTTCTTAATTAGTCTTAGTCTGAAAGCTTCACTAAAACTTGTTCACCATCATAGCAACACACATGCCTCCACTGCACATGTGGTGCAGTGGCTGGAAATTGAACCGGAGTCCTCTGGAGGGAAGGCAAATATTTTACCACTGAATTTCCAATGTTCCTATGTTTGTGTGTGTGTGTGTGTGTGTAATACATACACACACACATTTGTTAAATCTATGCTGATAAGACTAAAATCAAACTGTGGAGTTGGGGTGGAGACCACAAGTTTTCCCAGTTTCCATCCATTGTAAATATTCCAATGTTGCTATCAGGAACCAAGGGGCCCCCCCCCCCCCCGGCTGTTTGTCTGGGAAGAGAACAGTATATAATAGCCACTGGCAATGTCCAGCCTGGCCTGGCCTGAGGCATACTCCCATTCTTCATGGGATCTGTACCATTAAGGAAAGGTAGGGCCACCACCATTTTACTTTAGAAAAAGAAGACTTTTTCTTCAAAACAGTACAGAGTCATCTTAAACAGCCAGGTGATGGCTGTCAAAAGAAGATGCTCTGATATTGCTGTGCAATTCATCTGAAAGACTCACAACACTCTCAGGATCCTTATTAGTCTTCATGGTGCCTCCGGGTAAGTGTGTATGGAGGATTCTGGGAAAGATGGAGACAGCTTGGAAGAAAGACAAAATCTTCTTCTTCTTCTTCTTCTTTTTTTTTTTTTAGATGAACTGAGGCACTGCGAGTTTGTGGTTTGCCCGTGTTCTCATATGAAAATAACCATGCAATGAACTCCTAGTTGAGTGCTGTCTCAGAGAAGGTGTTATGGATTGAATGATGTCACCCTATCCCAATATGTACTGAAATCCTGGCCCATGTTCTCCTAAAGAAGGAGCCCTGGTGGTTTAGTGTTTGAGCACTTAGTTGCTAACCAAAAGGTTGGCAGTTCAAATCCACCAGTTGTACCATGGCAGAAATATGTGGCAGTCTGCTTTTGTAAAGATTATACCTTGGAAACCCCATGAGACAGTTCTACTCTGTCCTAGAGGATTGCTATAAATCGGAATCAACTTGACAAAAACGGGTTTGGTTTGGTTTGGATACCTCTAAATATGATCCAATTTGAAAATAGAATTTTCTTTGTTATAGTAACTAGGTAATACCCAAGTGGGGTGTGTTCTAAATCTAATCACTTCAGAGTTAGAAAAAGAGCCAAATAAATGGACATGGAGACACACATGGTAGAAGACAGACACCATATAAGGACTGTCTTCAAGCCACATAAATGCCAAGGAACCAAGGAACATCTGGGACCAAGGAATGAATCAATAGCACTGGGACCTTGATTTGAACTTTTAGCCCTCAGAACTATGAGAAAATAAATTTATGTTCTTTAAACTCACCCACTTGTGGTGTTTGTGTCATAGCAGCCATGGGTATCTAGGACAGAAGGCATTAGACATAAAGAGAAAGGGGCCAGTCCTAGTCTACTAACATTACCAAGGCTGTTGGTTGTCAGAGGTTTGAGAGAAGGGCATGTAGGGGGACAAAAGAGGCATGTTGTCAATTCTGAGAGGACTGGCAAGCTGGCTCTACCCATACACCTCCTTTCTGTCTATCCTACTATTGTCTTCAAGCTTGAACTTCCTCTACCTTGTTCCATGAACTTATGTGACCTTGATTCCATGACCTAATTATTCCATGACCACATTGCCATTGAATTGGATCTGACTCATAGTGACCCCTCCTTGGGTTTCTGAGGCAGTACCACTGCGGAAGTAGATTGCCCAACCTTCCTTCCAAGGACTGGCTGGTGGGTTTGAACTGCCAGACTTCTGGTTAGCAGTCAAATGCCTTAGATACTACACCACCAGAGCTCCTAATGTAATACTAGAGTTCTGTCCCAAGGGTGACAAGCCCTACAGTGATGCTGGAGAAGTAGCTCCCTTTCTCTTGTGTGGGTCTGTGAGTCTACCTGTCTGGTTTGACTACTGTCACATTTGGAGGCAATGAGAAATGAATCAGGGGACAAAAAAGATTCATGCTGGCCTGAGGTACCTTAGCAATTCCATTTCCTGTTCTCTTGCTTCTTCTGTGCTTTAGAGTGACACTTCATTTCCCACTACTTGGATTTGATTCTTTGGAGAAAATCTGGAAATATGTTCCAGAAGTCTCAGTTTTAAGAAAAATCCGCAGCAAAGATAGAGGAACAGGCAGACAAGTGATACAGACCCTCTTCAATGAAGAAAAGGAAAACCAATTGACAGAGATACAGAAGATAATCCTGGAGTCCTGAGCTTTGAAAGGAACTATCCAGAAGTGGATTAGGCACCAACTAGTGGAAAAATCTGAATGAAAATAGTGAGTACGGAGATGGTCGAAGCTGCAGACTGTCAGGTACTCTGATGGGAACAACAGCCTGAATATTTCCAAGTGGTGTTGGGACCTAAGAATTGACCTAAAGATCAACCCTGGTCACCAGGGCTCCAGGGGAAACATCAGGGAGGGAGACAACCTGAGCTGTGAATTTTCTGCTGTCTGGAGGGTGCAGCCATTTTGATTGTTTACACATGGCAGCCATTTTGGATTTTTAAAGTGACCAAGGGCACAACCATTTTGAATGTTTATAAGCATTAGCCATTTTGGATATTTACAGTGAATAAGTGTGCAGCCATTTTGAATGTTTACAAGTGGTACCCATTTTGGCTATTTAAAGTGACTGAGGGTGCAGCCATTTTGAATCTTTACAAGTGGCAACCATTTTGGATTTTAAAGTGACAGCATTCTCATTCAGATTCCAGGGACCTAAGAAGAGGCTCTGTTTGCCAAGGTCAGCAGGGACATATGAGAGGCTGACAACAGGAAAGGTGATAGGTGGTGAGTGTATATAAATGCTGTCAACTAGTGAATAGAGGAGCACAACACAGTACCCTGCTTGCATAGATAATATACAAACAAAACAAAGAAAATGAAAATTGTGGGCAAGTCACTCCAACATACAATCACCAATTCAATATAAACACAAAAAGGTCACAATGCCTCAGAGACAGCAGAGCATCACAGTTCACACAGAGAATGAAGATAAAGCAGGAGAAATAAGGGACCAGAATACAGACCCAAAACACATTTCAGAGGAAGACGCAGCATTGGAACCCCCTGCTAAGGAATTCAAAAGAATTATATTTAGGTATCTTCAACAAATTGAGAGACAGATCAAGGAAAACACTGACAAAATTGAGGAAAACACAGAGAAAACCCTGGAACAATTTCGAAAGACAATACAAAAACAAAATGAAAAAATAAATGAAAAATTAGAAATGACACAAAATCTACA
>NW_006921647.1:3992584-3997035 GCF_000298275.1 Orycteropus afer afer | reverse complement strand
TAGCAATGAAGGATGTGCTAACACAATTCACAAACAAAACAAGCTCAGCATAGAAAATTATATGGGACAAAGAAATCAACACCATGAAAAAGCACATAAAAATGACAGCAACAAATTCACACTTGTCGATAATTACATATCTGGCAAGGGACTTATCTCTAAGATTTATAGAAAACTCCAACGCTTCAACAGCAAATGGTAAGACTTGAAAAGACACTTCACCAAGGAGGATATTCAGGTGGGCAGCTCACGATCATTCTCTATCAGAGAGATGCAAATCAAAACAATAATGATATACTATTGCACCTCAGCACTTATGGCAAGGCTCAATGAGACAGAAAATAACAAATGTTGGTGGGGATGTGGAGAGATTGGGACTCTCATACACTGCTGGTGGGACTGTGAAGATACAACCACGGTGGAAAGCAATATGGCGATTCCTTAGAAAGCTGGAATTGGAGATACCATTTGACCCAGCATCCCATTACTAGGTATATATCCTAGAGAGGTGAGAGCTGGGACAGACATACACACACTCATGTTAATTGCAGGACTATTTACAGGAGCAAAAAGATGGAAACAACCTATGTGCCCATCAGCAGAAGAGTGGATGACCAAACTATGGTATATACACATAATGGAATGCTATGCAGCACTAAAGAATAATGTATAGCATGCAAAACACCACATAATATGGATGAACTTGGAGGACGTTACGCTGAGTGAAATAAATCAATCACAGAAGAACAAATATAGTATTAGTTCATTGTTGTGGAGGGTCAAGGAAAGGTTTATAGTTTATATATGGAGGGAAACTTCCTTTGTTGGTTGTCAGGGGTGGGAGGGGAAGGGAGAGAACACTGCAAAAAAAAAAAAAAGCATTGATCCATATCACTTTAGTTTTGTGTATTTCAGTGTACATAAATTATATTTTAATAAAATGCATTAAAAAAAAGAAAAATCCACAGCAAAGCAGTCTATTTTTTCTTTTTCTTTTTTTTTAAGTAGCTTTCCCTTCACCTGTAACATGGGTTAGTCGGCTGTTTCACATGATATTGACACAGGTAAATGCACTTGTGTAGCCAGAGGTTTTGCTGGTTGGGTGTTTTTCTTCTTTTCAATATCTGCCCCATGGAGTGCTACAAAACATACTGAGGATGGAAAAAAAAAAAAAAAAAAAGCACAGATGCGTCTCCAAGATTTCAGAGTCTATTGTGGTGTGAGCACACAGGGGCAGGACAGCACAATTGCTACCAGTGTTGGGGGGGTCATGGGTGTGCGTGGGATGGAGGTGGGCGGGGAGATGCTAGAGAGCAGGATAGGGGAACAAAGATCACACAACTCTGACCAGAATCCAATTCTAAAGGCGGCTCATAGCCAAACCAGGGTGTTTAGCTCTGAGATGCTATTCTCCTTCTAGTTGGCTTGCCCCCTCCCCCTTAGTTTCATGTGCAACGCTGCTGGTTGGCAGCAACTAGAAAAGGAACATGGGTAGAGGACACAGAAGAAAGAAGGCCATGTGGGTGGAGCAGAGCCAAGTAGAGGCCTGATGAGAGATGTGAGAAGCCAGAAATCAGAAAAGCGGAATAGCAGGCGATGAGGAAGTGAATCAGTGGGGTATGATAGAAAGATGTTGTGATTTGGAGACAGAAGAACTAGGTCGCGCCTCTGTCCTTTCTGAGCTGGGGGGCCTTTACCCCCTTGAACCTCCATGGCATCATCTGTAAACTAGAGCCAATGGTAATCTTCACTACATTTATATCCACTATATTTACCTCACAAGGATATTGTGAGAATTAAATGAAAACGTTAAAACCCTGGAATCCAAAAAACCCATGCCAACATGTGACATGGCCAACTGTAACTGCCTAAATAATTTGGCTGAACAAGTAAATAAACCAGTTACTGTTTGAGTTGATTCTGATTTCATGGTGACCCCATGTGTGTCAGAGTAGAACTGTGGATTTTTTTGGGGGTAAAACTGTACATAACAAAACGTTTGCCAATTCAACATTTTTACAAGTATCATTCAGTGACATTGATTATGTTCTTCATGTTGTACAACCATCTCTACTATCTTTTTCCAAATTACTCCACTATTATTAACAGAAACTCAGTGTCCACTAAGCAATAACTTCCCGTTACTCCCTCCCTCCCAACCCTGGTAACCACTAATAAGCTTTGGTTTCTATATATTTGTTTGTTTCGTATCTGTGAGATCATACAGTATTTATCCTTTTGTGATTCACTTTTTATTTTTTAATTGTGGTTTGGGTGAAAGTTTACAGAGCAAATTCACTTTCCATACAGCAGCTCACATACACTTTGTCTTATGACATTGACTACAATTTACCACAATGCAACAGCTTCCCTGATTGACTTATTTCACTTAGCATAATGTTTCCAAGGTTCATCCACATTGTGGAATGTATCAGGATTCATTTCTCTTTATGGCTGAGTGATATTCCAATGTATATTTCTGCCACATTTTGTTTATCCATTCATCTCTTGATGGACATTTAGGTCGTTTCTACCTTTTGGCTATTGTGAATCATGCTACAACGAAGCTCTAGAGGGTTTGTAATGGGTGATTTTTAGGAAGTAGATTGCCAGATCTTTCTTCAAAAGCACCTTGGGGTTAGCAACAAGCATATTAACACTTTACACCACCATGGACTCTGAATAAATAAATAAATAAACATAAAATAGAAAATATAGACAAAGAAGATGATGAATCAAAGTAAGCAAGAGGAGCCACACAGAGAGCTAAGAAAGAACCAAATGGTAATGGCTTTGGCAGAAGGGTCAAACTCATTCAAAAATGGCAAAAAGAATTACAGGGTCCAATGGACATGAAGCAATACTCACGCTGTGAGAACCTACAGTGCCAACTACAGTATAGAGACGTGCAGCAGGGACAGGGAAAGGGTCACCAGGTGGGAGAAAGCCAAACAAAAGTTTGTTTTATGGTGACTGAAAGGATAGGTAGGAAGTTGTGCAATGACAGAGATGGAGTAAGCTTGGATGGGCTGGAATTGAAATTGCAGAAGTGCTATACTTCAAGAAAGGGACAGGTTACCTGATTTGAAATTTGCAATGGATGAGATCTTTATTCAAAATAAGGAGCTCTGGTGGTACAGTGGTTAAATATTTGGCTGATAACCAAAAGGTCAGGGGTTTGAGCCCACCAGCTGCTCCACAAGAGAAAGATGAAGCAGTTTGCTTTCGTTAAAGATTTACAGCCTTGGAAACTCTATGGGGCGGTTCTTCTCTGTCTTTTAGGGTTTCTATGAGTCAGCATCGACTCTTTGGAAAGGGGTTTTTGTTTGTTTGTCTGTTTTATTCAAAATGGCCATCTAAGAAAGGGACTTGCTATTTTTTTCAGGAGTGATAATATTCACCGATTTGCTCTGAATGTAATTGTTTGGTTCAAACTGAAAGTAAATGTCCAGGATCAGAGAAAGAGAGTCCCATCTCTCCTAAGAGAAGGCAGGTCAAGCTTCTGTAATTCAGTATCATGAGTGGTAAAGGAAAGTTTCTGGAAGGAGGCGAAAACATTGTTTAGCCTTTCAGGAGGGGGGCCAGTGAAAATTGAATGATTGTAGTTGATTTAAGGGGTAAAAGTTGAGAGGCAAAGAGCGCTAATGTTGAAAGGCCTTTGCTGAGCAGTTCTTTTGTTCATGGGCAAGATGTTGCTGCTGATGGGTTCAAGGGGAGTGGGAGGGCAGGGAGAAGTGGGAGGGATGATGTATTGCCTATGAACCTATGAAGAATAAGGCAAAGCAGCATGAAGCCATTTGTTTGGGCTTTATAGATTTTCTAATAAAAACGTCAAGGTTTTTTCACACCATTTTGAAAATGTCATCAAATGCAAAACAGTTCTCCTTGTGCCAGTGACAAAGGCTGCATTTCCAGTGGTAAATTCCAGCCCAAGATGCAATAACAAACCATATCAGGTTTCCTCCGAGTCAAATCATGGGTCAGTTTGGTCCAGGACCCTGCATGATCTTTAACCCTTCACAGTAACTAAGTCCTCCCAATCGAATCCAGAACTTTCCTGGCCAAGAAGTATTTGGAGGATAATTAAGGGTTGGTGTGAGGCCAGTGGGAACATCCCTAAGTGCAGGGAACCGTCTTTTGACGTGGGGTGTGGTGCATGTATCTCCAGGTCTCTGACTCAAGCTGTTTCTGACTTCACCATTAAAATTTTTTCCAATGGACTTTCTTGTCTCTAGTCTCTACCCCTTGCAATGTGCCTTACACATTTCCTCAAAGTTATTATCAATATTATTACTATTTTAGTGCATCTCTAATTATCTGTCTGGCTGGCTCAAAAATATCCAATGCCCCACTCTGCTTTCTTTCTTATTTCATTTTCACTTAACTCAAGACATCTAAAATATTTGTTGTTGTGTTGTTGTTATGTGCCATCGAGTCGGCCCCGACTCATA
>NW_006921647.1:3973291-3992484 GCF_000298275.1 Orycteropus afer afer | reverse complement strand
GGCAGTATCACTACAGAAGTAGGATTGCCCAACCTTCCTTCCGAGGAGTGGCTGGTGGGTTTGAACCGCCAGCCTTCTGGTTTGCAGTCAAGTGCTTTAGCCACGATGCTACCAGAGCTTCTCATTTCAAAATGTAATCCACACCATAATGATAGTAAGATATTATATATATTTTATTTTTGTCTTTGCCCTGAACTTTGGAATTCAGTATGTGTTTTATAGTTACAGCCCATCTCAATTTGGAAGTTAAATTTTATCAGATATATTTTGATCTAGGAGCTCTGGTGGCATTGTGATTAAGGCATTGGGTTGCTAATCAAAAGATCGGGGGTTCTAAGCCACCAACTGCTCTGCAGGAGAAAGATGAGGCAGTCTGCTTCATAAAGATTGACAGGCTTGGAAACCCTATGGGGGTCACTATGAGTCAGAACCGACTTGATGACAGTGGGTTTTGGTATACTTTGACCTACATTTAACTCTTGAAATAATTGTATAGTTGTAATATAGTTCATATAGCTAAATTGACTAAACATAGTTTAAAATTTTCTGATTATGGAATCAAATATCAGTTTTTAGAGATGAATTTGCAGTAGTTAAAATTGAATCCCATGAAAAATTCCCCATTATTTTTATTGATGAGTAGTTTCACATTGTGGGCATGGATTTCTCACTCTCCTTTGCCTTTTAGATTAAATACCTTTAACTGGCGCTCTCATATGCATGTGAGAGCTGGACAGTGAATAAGGAAGACCGAAGCAGAGTTGATGCTTTTGAGTTGCGATGCTGGCGAAGAATGCAGAAAGTACCATGGACTGCTAAAAGAACTAACAAATCTGTCCTGGAGGAAGTGCAGCCGGAATGCTCCTTGAAAGCAAGAATGGCCAGACTTTATCTCACCTACTTTGGTCATGTTGTCAGAAGGGACCATTCCCTGGAAAAGGATATCATGCTTGGTAAGGTAGGGGTCAATGAAAGAGGGCAAGGCCCTCAACAAGATGGACTGACCCAGTGGCTGTGGCGATGGGCTCAAGTATAGCAGGGATCGCGGATCTGGTGTGGGACCGGGCGATGTTTCGTTCCCCTGTGCATAGGGTTGCTATGAGTCAGTGGCACCTAACAACAACAACTGGCACTCTGGCCTTTGCAGCCTCATCTTCTGCCATTCCTTGACTTAAATCTCATCTTCCTTCCATGGAGCAGCTGGTGAATTTGAACTATCAACCTTCTCGTAGAATTCTGTTCTGGTTACCTAGTGGCACTCTGACAGGAATATACCACAAATGGGATGGCTTTAACAAACAGGAGTTTATTCTTACAATTTGGAGGCTTTAAGTCTAAGTTCAAAGTGCCAGGCTCTAGGGGCTGGGTGAAAGCCCCTCAACCTTGGGGTCCAGCTCTGCCTCCTGCTCCTGGCCCACTGGATCTAGAAGCATTTCTTTACTCAGACAGCTACTGACTGCTGAGGCTGAGAAGCCCCAAGGTTGACAAGTAAAAAGCACAGTCCTGATGTTACCAAACCACACGTTAGGCCATTAACTTAAGTCCATTGTAAGTCCCAAGGTAGGCAGAGCATAGCAGGCTGCTGAGCAACTACACGGCTACGTGCAGGGTCCAAGTATGCCATAGTCTAGAGACCATTCTCAAAACTTCTCCTTATGTACAGGAAGCAGACCACCATACCCAAAGGCAGCTACTCAGCTTCTTGTGGTAGATCCCACTGTGGAGCTGATTGCCAGTCTCATCATGGGGAATAACTACCACAAGGTGCCCAGCCACTCAACCAGGCCCAGCCAAGTTGACACACAAACATAATCATCACATAGTCAAATGCCTTAAGTGCGTCACCAGAGCTCCTTTTTATACCTCACACCCCAGCCAAACTCAACTAGCCTTCCCCTCCCTTCGCCCTTCACACTTCTTGTTTTCTACCAGAATGCCTTAGTCACTCACTCCATTGGGATATTTTTCCTTTCCACCATCTTTGCCTACTGAAATGTTACTGTTCTGTCAAGATTTATCTCAGAAGCCACTTCTTCTATGAAGTCTTTTTTGATTCTCTCAACCTGTCAACTATGATCTCTCCTTTCTTTTGAAACTTCAAAGCACTGTGGTGCCTCCAATCAATCTACTATAACAAGTATTCTAGTTCCTGTATTCTACTCTCATCTGATAATCTCCTTGAAGTGGAAAATTGTGGCTCACACACATTTTATAACCTGTTACAACCACTGCCTGCCATAAAGTTTCCTTGAGTTGCTTCCTTGTGAGGCACCATGATTGAGGAAGAGTGTGTGTTATTTTTGGGTTCATCTCTATCAAGTTTTCCTCACTGAAAGGACCATATATGCAAAAAAGAAGACAAAAATGGAGAAAGAAAGAAGGGGAAAGAGAAAAGAAGGGAGGACAGCTGGCTTTTGTACCTTTGTCGTCTGGATCGTAAAATCTGTTGTTTCACTTCAGACTCCTGTATGTAATCTCTTTCCAGGACCCAAAAACAGAACCCAAGGGCCTGTTTGCAAATGCGTGTCTTCCCTTCCTTGCTGTCTTTCCTGCATTTTGGTGGAAAGAACTTAAAAGACCAAGACAGAGACAGATGTTTCTGACTGGACTCTATTGCACTCGAGTAATCACTAGTGGGGCTTGCTTTCAGGGGTCTCTAGTGGAGTCACACCCAAACATTATGTCTTAGATCTTCTAAGCCATGAGCGTTACCAAATACTGGAAGGTGTTACTTGGAAGGGTCAAGGTGAACACAGAATTATCTTCTCTGGTAGGTAAAAAAAAAAAAAAAAAGGAAAAGAAAAAGAAGTATGAGTCTGGAGAGGAGCTAGAAATAGGGCAGTAAGAGTTATCCATTGTTTGGAAGACAGAGGGGTCAACTAGGCCATTTTCTGCTTTCTGCTTCTCAGGAGCCACCAAAGGGTTGGTATTTGGGAAAAGTGTTATAGTAAGCAGGAAGAAAACATCAAGAAGCTTAATAAAACAGCTCCCAGCCAAAATTCTCAGGACACTGTAAAGGTATTATGAGGATAACTGACAATAGCTCCATGTGTTAGTCACAGAATTTGATAATTTACCCTTAGATTTACTTGTAGATTTGGTAGAATCCTGAACAAATCCATCTTGTATCTAGATTTTCCAATTCTAGGAGTCATTGTTACCTATCATTTCTACCAACCTGAGCAAACATTATGGTTATTTTAGCTTCAAGCTGTTGAAAGAAATGCAGCCTCCTCCAGTCATTCATTCACCAAATAGTTAAGTCCCTGTCATGTGCCAGGAGGATACTGAAACCAAAAAAGCAAACTCACAGCCGTCGAGTCGGACCCGACTCACAGCGACCCCTCCTTGGGTTTCCAAGGCAGTATCACTACGGAAGTAGATTGCCCAGTCATTCTTCTGAGGAGTGGCTGGGGGGTTTGAACTGCCAGCCTTCTGGTTAGCAGTCAAGTGTCTTAGGCACTATGCCATCAGAGCTCCTCAGGAGGATGCAACAGTGAGCAAAACAGCCAAAATCCCTGACCTCACATGTGTACTGTAAACAGACAGACAAGTAAGTACTTATTAATATCAAGCAGTGATAAATGATCCAAAGAAATTAAAGGTGGGTGAGGGGACAGAAAGTGACAGAGAGCTCTTCTAGGCAGAGTAGTCCATCTAAAAAAGGCTGATGTAAGGGGTAGCCTTTGAGCAGAGCTTTGGACGAAGTAAGCGCATCATAGAGGAAGTTCAGTGGTACCAGAGAGAGAGAAGAGTTGAGTCAAATGGAAATCCAGTCCTTGTTCCACATTTACCAGCTTCTTAGTTCTAGGAAATATTACTTCTGTGTGCCTTAGTTTCCATGGCTTAAAATAAAGTCTAATCCCTGTGTGGGAGTCTCTGTGTGGTGCAAACAGTTAATATGTTTGGCTGCTAACAGAAAGTTTGGAGATTCGAGTCCACCCAGAGGCACCTTAGAAGAAATGCCTATCTCCCCAAAATGGTTACTTCTGAAATATCATCCATTGAAAACCTATGGAGCAAGGTTCTACTCTACGCACATGCGGTCACCATGAGTGGGAAGTGACTCCAAGGCAACTGGTTTTTAATCCCTATGTAACAAGGTGTTTGTGTGCTTTAAGTGCAGTAGGATTAAAGTGGTTGGGAGACAGCAGACCAAACTCACTGCTGTGGACTCCATTGCCACTCATAGTGACCCCTCTTTGGGTTTCCAAGGCAGTATCTTCACAGAAGTAGATTGCCCAGTTGTCCTTGTTAGGAGTGGCTGGTGAGTTTAAATCGCCAGCCTTCTGGTTAGCCGTCAAATGCCTTAAGCATTTTACCACCAGAGCTCCTTGGACTGGGGTAGGTGTTATTAATAATACTGGTTGCCCACAGCCTGGGTGTACAGAGGGTGCTCCTCCTACTCTCCCCCAGGACCACTTCAACCCTCTGTGCCTCTTTCTCAGTCCATCAAAGGGGAGAAAAACAATCTCCTGCATCTTCAAGGAATGCAGGAAATCAAGTAAGGTAGCCAATGCAAAAAGTCTTTGAATCAGCTCTTGGGATAAAACTCCAGATACAACCTGAGCTTGTGAAGCCAGCCTCACCAGCCGGCGCGCTCCGCAGGCAAGGAAGCCGGTACCAAGACCGACCCTTTAAAAAAGCGTGGCTGAAGCTGGGCAGAGACAGATTTGTCAGCACCAGAGAGAGCTGGGAAGAGAGCCAGTCCCCAGGGTGGAGGCGCGGCAGAAGGGCGGGCTCGGAGTGACCGCCAGGAAGCAACAAAGCAGCAACACAAACAGGAAGCAGGACTGCTGGTGACAGGATGCGGCCCTGCGAGAGCCTGGAAGAGCCCAGGGCAAGCGGGGGCGGAGGAGCCAGGGGAGCCCGGGCGCAGAGCGCGCACGCGGGAACGCGCGTCCTTGGACAGAAAGCCTGACTCTTCCGCGCGGGCCTGGACGCCGAGTGAAATTTACATGGCCATTTAAGTATGGTGCAATGCTCCCCCGTATTTCTCTTTAGAAACAACAGAAAGCTGTCTATTTTGTAACCTCTTCCCTCCTCCCCTCCTCTGTTGGGAAAAGGTTATTCCTACTTTCCTCCTCCCCACCGACATATTCACCTTGTAATTAGTGAAATGTCCTTTCATCCTGGGCCTGCCATTGCCTTCTGCTGATTCCAGAAGGCCCGGGAATCGGTGTGTGACTATTATTTAGCAAACTGTCCTATAGGGGCATCTAGCAGATGATTGACTCCAATGACAACAGGATGTGCATCTAAAATAATATGAGTAGATTGCAGATTGATTCATGAGACCGCTCGCTGAGCAGCCCAAAGTCCATTCTTTCTTCCAAGTTCCATCTCTGATCTCCTGTCACTTTCAAAATTGATAGAACAGCCTGAAGCCATTGAACAGAGTTATGTCCGCAATCACCTTTCTAATTCTTGCATAGAGGTGCCAATATGTCAAAGGGACAACAGCTTGGCTTTATTTAGTATTATGCCAAACAAATTCTTGAATACTAAGGAGCTCCGGAGCTTCACAGTAGCAGGAAAAACAAAAATAAAAATAAATAAAAATAAAACCAACTCTGCGTGGATGCCTGCCCTGCACTCCAGTAGCACTGCTCTGCAGGTGCAAAGAGGAGACAGCTAACAAAAAGTTTATTCAGCGGTTCCCCGAGCAAGCCCAAAGGTAACAAGTATGGACCAAGCAGATGTCACGAGAATGAACGCTACTTTGGAAAACTGCCGAGATATTTGAAAATAGAGCTTTCTTATGAACCCACGCATAATGCCCGAAGTCCTTTAAAATAAAACTTCCCAAATGCCATCTGCATCTGACATTGGCACTAGGATGAATGCCAGTGCGTCCACCGATATTACAAATGCTCTTAAGGAACACCCTCGACTGATTGTTCTGGCGCAAACAAATCACAAACTAATTTATGTATTCCTGCAGCTGCACTCCAGCCCAAGCGGAGTCGGGACCAATTCACAGTTGACTAGTGCTGCCTCATTCTTTGCAGATTTGGCATTTAACTGTAATTAAGATTTATTGTTCACTAGCTTGCAGGTCAGGGCAAGCATGACAATATGGGCAACTTTTCTGTTTACTAGGAGAATGTCTGATAGGAAGCTTCAAACCTTCCAAGCAGAACTTGACAGAAATAAATAGCACCTCTTCACTTCAGGAGCAGCGCATTACCGATTTTCATCAGCCGCGAGGGTTCACTTTAAGGGAGGGCAGGGCCAAATCGGAAAGAGCTGGTGAACTGTGCTGTTGCTTTTGTACCAGAAGGGTATGGGCCAGAAGCCAAATCAATTATTGCTGATCTTTTGGATTTGGGGAGAGCCTTGTCTGCTTGATAGGGGTGGGGGTGGGGGCAGACACGATGGGCGGGGACCTTGGCGCTGACAAAGGTTCCGCTGACACTGAGACCTGCAGATTTGCATCGCCCCTCTTTGTGACGGAGTGGAGAATCAATCCTCTTCACACCCCACTCTCAAGGATGCCCTTGGACCACCTCGGCTGGGCCAAGGAGGAGGGCGGCAGGCTCAGCAGTCAGCAGTCACTCACCTGCTTTTACAGTCTGTCCTCCGAGGTTCTGTGCAGGTGACCCCCAACGCAGTGGGTGTGAATGAACAAATGATCTGCGGGCAAACAGATGAAGAAGGGCATTCCATCCTCACGGGCTTGTGAGAAGACAGACATGCTGAAGCATAACACATTTCAATTTTCTAGCATCTATAATTTATTGTATATTATTGTTTGTTTCCTTAGGATATTTTTGCTGGTGCTTTATAAAACAGAAAAAAAAAAAAAAATAGCACTGGAACAGACCAGAGATTCAGACCATGAGTTCAGTCCACTTGTTTCCTTACAGAGAAGGAAAAAGAATTCTTTGCTCTTCAGTAATGCTACTGACTACAGGATATGATTGTATATAAAAAATTAAAAATATCTTTATGTCTCATCTTTAAACTGTAAAGTGTTCAAAATGTAGCTTTCAAAAAACCCATATACATATATGGATCCATGTACATAATACTTTAGAAAAAAATTAAGGATAAAATGATGGAGGAAATCGTGTGATTCTTGACATTCTCCTGTTTCACGTTTCTTCTTCAGAATTGAGCTACTAATTCCTGGGAGCTGAAGATGTTTGGTTACGTTGTGTAGTCCTGTAGTTAGTACTCTAAAACCCATTGTCATCGGGTCAATTCCGACTCATAGTGATCCCAAAGGACAGAATAGAAATGCTCCACAGTGTTTCCAAGGTTGTAATCTTTACAGGAGCAGACTGCCACATCTTTCTTCTGCTGAGTGGCTGGTGGGTTCCATACACTGACCTTTTGGTTAAGAGCTGAGACCTTTAACCACTGAACCACCAGGGTTCCATCTGGTGCTCCCAGGTTGCCTTAATTCAAACACTCTTGCTTTTCTCTTACCAGAAGAGGATGGCAAGATTCCTGTTGCTTTGACATTAAGAGAAAGCTATTAAACCAAATGGCTTTCCTAAAGACAAAAGAGGGAGAATGGGTGTGAAGTTAATTTTAATGGTGGATAGCGAAAAGATCTGTAAATGGATTTAAAGGTGACTCTCTTTACACACACACACACACATACATCTATTTTTACCAATGGAAGCTGTCTTGCAGTCCTAAATACAAGATTTCTAATCTAATGAGATCCAGTTCATTTAAAGTATCGCTGAATCATGGAAGAAGAATATATAATTGAAGGAGGATGGACCCTAATATTTAGATTCAATTGTTAGCAGCATTTTTAACCACTTAAAAAATAAAATAAAGCCAGTCATTGGTTCCACTACAGTTGCCATCATTAGTCCAATTCTCAGATCTGCCAGTTCAAATCAGCATCACTGTATTCCAAGGGCACTTGAGACAGGCACAGAAAGGTTAAGTGTGTCTTTCAGAGAGAAAACTTGACCCCTGCATGCAAGTTGAGTTACCCACCCAGGGAACTTTGATCCTTGGTGATCATTTGCAAGTTGATCTACATAGAATGTACCACTGCATAGTTTTCCTGCATTGCTGGTACAAGCAAAAGGCCTTTATGAAACACAGGCTTTGGCATCATGGACACAGACAGAGGAGGACAAGCAGGACACTACAGCCATTTAGTGGACAGCACTTCATTGAGTCCACTCCTATTACGTACAGTGGGAACAATAGGGAGGAGGTAGAGGGAGCTGCGGTGTGTGTGTATGGGGCTGTCTTCTCAGAACAGGTGGGAAGCTAACGGAAACTCCCTCTGCTTTCAGCCTGGAGGGCTTTTTTGGGGAAGTGGGTTTTCAGGAGCTATTGGAATGATTGTAGGAGACAGCTTGATGGGTTGGGCTGGGGCACAATTCCAGGTACAGTGACTCCTGCCCAGCAATGGAGGAAAGCTTGAAGGAGAGCATGCAGTGCTTAGCTGAAGGGACAGTGGGAAAACTCCAGAGAAGGAAGAGGAGGAATAGGCCATATATTAACAAGACTGTGTGGGTGTGCAGGATGTAGGAGATCCTCACCTGACCAAAGACCATTTGATTAATGGTTAAAAAATCACCATTTTCCCCATCTTTGGAGAAATTACTTTGTTACCTCCTTATTATTTAAACCTCTTTTTTTTTTTTTAAAAAAAAAGAATAATATCGTGCCCACACAGATCATCACTCTCTTAATGGAATGTTAAAAAGTGAAAGATGATTGATCTAAGGTTGCTTGGAATAGAAACAGAACAGATCAAAACAGAGAAAATAACCCCATTGTTTGAAAAATTAAAAAAATATTTTTTTTTATTGTATTACTTAGATATTATTATATATATTTATTAAATTAGAGAAGAAATGGTCATGGAGTAACGGTTTTTTTTAAGAGGCAGTAAGAATTGGGAATTTGCTTTTAAGAGGAGTAGGGTGAACAGAGAGATTTCAGGTGTTTTTAATAGGTATTACTGAATTATTCTCTAAAAGTGCTGTAGGAATATTTGTGCCTACCCAGTGAGTTAGTTTCTCTAAACTCTCTCCAGGAATATAATGATATCATGGGCTAAGAACTGGTGTCTTGTTTTACGTTGACCTATCCTGGTTATAAGGGTCAGCATTCTATAAATCTATGTGTCATGGTTGTCAGTTGCCTTCAGGTGGGCGTCAATTCATGTCAACCTTATGAATAATGTCAACCTTATGCATTAGGTCAATTTTATGTGTAACAGAACAAAACTTTCCTGGTACTCCACCATCTTCATGATCAAACCTTGGGCTCGTCTTCCATCACTATATTGGATAATATTCTGTTGTGCTCCATAGAGTTTTTATTGACTAATTTTCAGAAGTAGATCACTAGGACTTTCTTCCTAGTCTGTCTCACTCTGGAAGCTCTGCTGGAACCTGTCCATCATAGGTGCCCTACTGGTACTTACAATAAATAATAACAAAAAAATATGTATGTCAAACTATTGCAAAAACAAAACCGACAGACAGTAGATCTATATGCATCTGAATCACTTGCATCTCTCCTTCTGTGAGCTGCTTGTTCAAATCCTTTGGCCATTTTGCTCTTGGGCTTTTTGTCCTGTATTATTTTGTGGAAGTTCTTTCTTTTTTTTTAAGATTCATTTTATTGAAATATAATTCATGTACAGTGAAATACACAAAACTAAAGTGACATGGGTCAATGCATTTTTTTTTTTTTTTTTTGTAGTGCTCCCTTCCTTCCCCTCCCACCTCTGGTAACCAACAAAGAAAGTTTCTTTCCGTATATCCTTGATTTTTTACAATGATGAACTAATACTATATTTGTCCATCTGTGATTGACTTCTTTCACTCACTTCTTTCACTCAGCTCAGTGTCCTCCAAGTTCATTCATGTTATGAGGTCTTTTGCAGATTCTACATCATTCTTTAGGGTTGTATAGTATTCCATTGTGTGTATGTACCACAGTTTGATTATCCATTCTTCTGTTGATGTGCACATAGGCTGTTTCCATCTTTTTGCTATTGTATTGTACTAGTGCTGTGATGAACATGGGTGTGCATATATGTGTTCTTGTTCTGGCTCTCACTTCTTTAGGATATATACCTAGTAATTGGATTGCTGGGTCAAACGGTATTTCTACTTCCCGCTTTTTAAGGAGTCACCATACTGTTTTCCACAGTGGTTGTATCATTTTACAGTCCCACAAGCAGTGTATGAGAGTCCCAATCACTCTACATCCTCGCCAGTATTTGTTATTTTCTGTCTTGTTGAATTTTGCCATTAGTGCTGGGTGAGATGCTATCTCATTGCTATTTTGTTTTGCATCTCTCTGATGGCTAATGGTCATGAGCATTTCTTCATGTGCTTGCTGGCTGCCTGATTATCATCTTTGGTGAAGTGACTATCCACGCTTTCTTCCCATTTTTAAATTGGATTGTAAATCTTTTTGTTGCTGAAGTGTTGGAGTTTTCTATAAATTTTAGAGGTAAGTCCCTTGTCGGGAGCTCTGGTAGTACAGTGCCTAAGGCAATTGACTGCCCATCAGAAGGCTGGCAGTTCAAACCCACCAGCCACTCGTCATAAGGAAGATGGGGAAATCTACTTTGGTTGTGACACTGCCTTGGAAACCCCAGGAGGGGTCGCTATGAGTCAGGTCTGACCTGATGGCACATAACAACAACAGCAGCAATTCCCTTGTCAGATATGTAATTATCAACAAGTATGAATTTGTTACTGTCATTTTGTTATGTGCTTTTTTGTGGTGTTGATTTCTTTGTTTCACATAATTTTCTGCACTGAGCTTGATTTGTTTATGAATTGTGTCATCACTTCCTTTGTTGCTATTTTTTCAGTATTTGCTAAATATTTGTACTTGTCCTCTTTCTTATTTTGATGTGAAGGTTTAACATTTTTCTTTGAGTGTACCCTGTGATTTGTAATTTCTTCCCAAGTTTAGAACAGTCCATTCTATCTTGTAGTTGTCTTGACTGCCCTACCATTTAGAAGTTCTATAACTACATAGTTTTTTTTTTTCCTCTTTTGGTTCGTAGTTGTCTTCATTTGTCAATTGATGTCTCTGGTTCCCTGTTTACAATCTTGTAGGCTTATTTAGTTTGGATACTTCTATAACTGGGTTGGTTTTGGTCATGTCATTATGTATGAGAGTAGTCGGTTGTTGTTTGTTGTTGTTGGTTCTCTGTCCAAAGGACTCCCTTTAGCATCTCTTGTAAGGTTGGTCTGGTTTTAACAAATTCCCTTAATTTCTGCTTATCTAGAAATGTCCTAATTTCACCATTATATTTGAGTGACAATTTTGCTGGGTATATAATTCTTGGTTGGAAATTTTTCTTTTTCAGAGTTTTATATATACCATCCCATTGTCTCCTCGCCTGCATGGTTCTGCCAAGAAATCTGAGCTTAGTCTTATTGGTTGTCCCTTGTAGGTAACTTTTCATTTTTCCCTGCTGCTTTTAGGATTCTTTCTTTGTCTTTGGTTTTGGTGAGTTTGATGATGATATGTAGTGGTGATTTTCTTTTGGGGTCTATCCTGTTTGGGGTTTGTTGGACTTCTTGAATGGATATATTCTCATCTTTCATCATACCAGGGAAATTCTCTTCCAACAAATCTTTGACAAGTTTTTCTGTGGTTTTATTTGTCTCTTCCTGTTCTGCAATTCTGATTAACATAGGTTATTCCTTTTGATGGTATTCCACATGAACCTTAGGCTTTCTTCATTTTGTTTTGATCTTTTTTCTGGTTGTTCCCTTTCCAAAGAAGTATTGAGGTATTTTCCTTCAATTGCACTAATTCTGTCTTTCATTGATTCAATTCTACTCCTTTGCTCATTTAATGAGTTATCTATTTCTGAAAATTTATTATTAATCTTCTGGATTTCTATCTGTAGATTTTGTATCTTTTCTAATTTTTCATTTATTTTGTCTTTTTATTCTTGTGTTGTCTTTCAAAATTGTTCTAGGGTTTTCTCTGTGTTTTCCTCCATTTTGTCAGTGTTTTCCTTGCGCTGTCTCTCAATTTTTTGAAGGTACCTAATTATAATTTTTTTGAATTCCTTATCAGGGAGTTCCAATACTTCATCCTCTTCAGGGATGTGTTTTGGGTCTGTATCCTGGTCCCTTGTTTCTCCTGCTTTATCTTGCTTCTTTGTGTGGACTGTGATGCTCTGTTGTCTCTGAGGCATTGTGACCTTTTTGTGTTTATATTGAATTGTGATTGTGTGTCGGAGTGACTTGCCCACAATTTTTGTTTTGTTTGTATGTTATCTACATAAGCAGGGTACTGTGCTGTGCTCCTCTGTCCACTAGTTGGCAGCACTTACACAATCACCACTTGTCTCCTTTCCCATTGTCTGTCTCCCATATGTCCCTGCTGTCCTTGACAAATGGAACCTATTCTTAGGTCCCTGGAATCATAATGAGAATGCTATCACTTTAAAATCCAAAATGGCCACCACTTGTAAACAATCAAAATGGCTGTGTCCTTCAGATAGCCTAAAGTCCACAGCTCAGGTTGTCTCCCTCCTTGATGTTTCCTTTCCTAGTCATAGGCCACCAGCATGGTCATCCCTGTACCCTTGGTGACTAGGGCTGATCTTTAGGTCACTTCTCAGTTCCCAGCACCACTTGGAAATATTCAGGCTGTTTGTCCTCTCAGAGTAGCTGACAGTCCACTGCTCTAACCATCTCCCTACTCACTGTTTTAATTCAGGTTTTTCCACTAGTTGGTGCCTAATCCACTTCTGTATACTTCCTTTCAAAGCTCAGGGCTCGAGGATTATCTTCTGTATCTCTGTCAATTGGTTTCTCTTTTCTTTGTTGAAGAGGGTCTGTGGAGCTTGTCTGCCTATCCTGCCATCTTACTAGAAGTTGTGGAAGTTCTTTCTATATTAATATACATGTCCTTAGTGCATGAGCATACACACTGTATGACATTTAGTAGAATTATCTCCTTAATTTGCCATGTTAATAATCTTAAAATGTCATTCCCATGGTTTAGTTTACATTTCTTTGATTATTAATGAGGTTGAACTATTTCCTCAGAAGGAAGGTTGGGCAATCTACTTCCATAGTGATACCACCTTGGAAACCCAAGGAGGGGTTGCTATGAGTCAGGTCTGACTGGATGGCACATGACAACAACAACATTTTTATATCACCATTTATTAAAAATTTGTAGTCCTTTTGGAAATATTTTCTTGCCCATTTTTTTGAGTATGGGGGTGAAGGGCTAACAGTGTTTTTCTTACTGGTTTTAGAATCTCTTTATAGGATATGGAGCTCTGGTGGCATAGTGCCTAAGGCATTTGACTGCTAATCAGAAGGCTGGCAGTTCAAACCCACCAGCCACTCCTCAGAAGGAAGACTGGGCAATCTGCTTTCATAGACATACCCAAGGAGGGGTCACTATGAATCAAATTGACTTGACGGCAGTGAGTTTGGTTTTTTTTTTTTTGGTTTTATGGGATATGGACCCATTGTTTACTATGTGTTGCAAATATTTTGTCATACAAATTTTAGCCACTTTAGGTGTCCATGAGCTATCAATGAGTTTTTCTGTGGGTTTACAAGTGAACTTCTGGCCCTTTAGACAGGATAGGAGGAAGGTATGTGTTTTAAGTTTGGTTTGTGTTGTCCTTAATTTCTAAAATCAATCAAAACTCACCATCCTGAAGATTAATTTCCTTTTGAAGAACATCAAGTCTGGTCTACAAGAGAAATAGCATTTCTTGTAATATGGTTTTGACTTTGTATCATATACATTGCAACCCTGGCCTTCTTGTGCTAATGGTGCATTAGCTTGACTTGCACTACCAGTGAACTTGATGAAATAAAATGTCGCTTTGGTTCATGTCACTTCTTACTATTCCCCAACTTTGTACACAGTTCACAGGACCTGCGGGCTGGGGTGGGGATGGGCTGCGAGTGAAGGATCAACAAGTCCCGCTTCATCCTGAGAAAGCAGAATCACCAAGCTATATAGGAAGAGATGGGAAGAGACTAGAACCTGGCATCAAATCAAGCCAGCTCCCTTGCTCCATTTGTTTCTATTCTTGCTGACTACTGCCTTCATTTTATGTTCTTCCTTGGTAGATTGGCCTTCTTCACTGGTAGAAAACATCTTGTACTTGCAGCTCTTGGAGTAAGGCAGACTCAGTTCTCTTTCAATTGCATCTGAAGAAGACACTCACTGGAGGGCCCACTTTGGGTCACGAGTGGGGTTGCCAGATAAACTTCAGGATATTGTTTTAGATAAACATGGAATCATTGTTTAATTATATGTCTGTCTCAAATATTGCATGGGCTATGTTGTTAGTTGCTGTTAAGTTAATTTCAACTCATGGTGACCCCATGTATGCAAAATACAATTGCACCATAGGGTTTTCAAGGCTGTGGCATTTTGAAAACTGGTCACCAGGTCTGTCTTCCAAATGCCCATTTGTTGTTGTTGTTAGGTGCCATCGAGTTGTCTTGGACTCATAGCAATCCTTTGTACAGCAGAACAAAACACTGCCTGGTCCTGTGCCAGCTTCATAATCCTTGCTATACCTGAGCCCATTGTTGTAGCCACTGTGCCAAACCACCTTGTTCAGGGCCTTCCCCTCTTTCGTTGACCCTCCACTTTACCAAGGCTGATATCCTTCTCCAAGGAATGGTCCCTTCTTACAACATGACCAAAGAAGGAGATACAAAGTCTGTTTGGTCAATTTCAGACTGCAGAAGTTGGTAAAAATCTTCAATTTCTTCATCTTTGGCTTAGGTGGTTGGTGTGTAAATTTGAATAATAGCAGTATTAAGTGGCCTTCCTTGTAGGTGTATGAATATTATTCTATCACTGATAGCATTGCACTTCAGGATATATCTTGGAGCATTCTTTGTGATGATTAATATCATGCCATTCCTCTTCAATTTGTCATTCCTGGCATAGTAGAGTATATGGTAGTCTGATTCAAAATGGCCAAAATCATTCCATTTCAGCTCACTAATGCCTAGGATATCAATCTTTATATGTTCCATTTCGTTTTTGACAATTTCCAATTTTCCTAGATTCATACTTTGTACATTCCATGTTCTGATTATTAATGGATGTTTGCAGCTGTTTCTTCTCATTTTGAGTCATGCCACATCAGTAAATAGAGGTACTGAAAGCTCTGCTTTATCCATATCATTAAGGGTGGCTCTACTCTGACAATGCAGCTCTTTCCCAGTGGTATTTTGAGTGCTTTACAACCTAAGGGGGTCATCTTCTGGACTGTATTGGACAATGTTTCAGGGCTGCTCATAAAGTTGTCCAGTAGTATATCAGCGTTTCACTGTTATTCACAGTCCAAATCTTGGAAAGTGGATGGCTTTTTCCTTCTTCAGAGTCTATCTCAGTCTGGAAGCTCCACTGAAACCTGTCCACCATGGGAAACACTGCTGGCATTCGAAACATCAGTGGCACAGCCTCCAGCTTCACAGCAACATGCAAGCTACCATAATACAACAAACTGACAGATAAATTCATGTCTTAGTTGTTCCAAATGACTCCGCTCACTTCCTGGCCTTCCTGCTACCTGTTCCGGCTGTCCACCGGCTCCTGCTTCCTGCCTGGGGCTCTCCCCTTACCACTGGGTGAGTTCAAACCACCACGCTTTTGGAAAGTAGTCAAGAACTTAGCCATTTGTGCCACACAGGGACTCCTGCATGGGCTATTCTTACACTAAAAAAATTCCTCACTGTGTATCTGAAATTCAAATTTAACTGACCATCCTGTATTTTTATTTGCTGAATTTAGCAACCTTAGTCAGGAGTCTGCTCCTGGGGAAATTAAATAGAGTTTGGGTTCTGTCTGTCCTCATAACTATCAACTTCAACCAGTGGGCTAGATTGTGTCCTTACTGCTGCCCCCTTGTAGATGGCATAGAGATGTTGGTTAATTATACTGAGCAGACAATCCTGTGGGTATCCTTACCTGCTTTGTATTTTTTTTCTGGATGTCAATTCTGCCTGGAATAGAGTCCTGGGTGGCACAACTGTTAAGGGACTCAGATGGTAACCAAAGAATTGGAGGTTTGAGTCCATCCAGAAGCACTTCAGAAGAAAAGCCTGGCAATCTACTTCTAAAAAAAAAAAAAGAAAGAAATCAACCCTTGGAGAATGGTTCTACTCTGACACACTTTACTTAGCCATGAGTTGGAATGGATGAGATGATAACTGGTTTGGTTCAATCTGCCTACAAGGGACTTTCTAAAAGCTCTCTGTACTGTGTCCCCTCCACACTCTCTCCTTCAGAAAGCCCTTCCTCAAATGTTGTTTCCCATCTGTCCCCCGGCCCCTACTTCTCTCTAACACAAATTTACCTTTACAAAGGATACTAATGAGAGGTCTTTTTTATTTACTTCTGGTGCTTTGATACGAGCTATAATGGGGCAAGGACTGGTCTCGGATGCTTCTGGCATTGAAAACCAAGCCCATCACACATTAGGTACCAAGAAATGACCAGTTTGAATGAATTCAGCCAAAGACCTTTTGTATATCTTTTCCATCTATACTGTCTCAAGGTCACCACTCTCCCTGGAGATCCAGCACTCTTCTCTGGTAGCAGCATCTTAGCACCTGTGATATGCTCAATAAGCACAGTATACATGTGTGCCCTTTCTCCTTCTCCAGTTACAATCTGTGCAAACATTTCAGTTTACGTTTGGTGCCTACTATTCCTACTCACCAGGCTGCATGACAACCCCTCCCTAAGTAGGGCTTCAGCTCTGGGTGTGTAGAGCCATAGGACCCTCCTGTAGAACTACAGAATGGGGCACAGCTAGGGCCAAGTGTGCCAAGGCCACCTCCCAATCAAGGAGTACACTTCCCATCAATGAGGGTGGGGGAGATATTCCACAAGGAAGGTTCACCTTCTAGCAAGGGGATCTATTTTGCAGCAAGGGAAAGCCACCTTCCAGTAAGGGAGCCACTCCCAACAAGGGAGGACCAGTTCTTGGTAAGAGTATATATTCTAGCAAGGGTAGATTCAGCAGGTGGGGAAATTGGCACAGGACTGTAGGAGATTAGAATGGGCTCATTCTATATTCTGTGAAATGGAAGCTGGACCTTAGGACATCTGGGATGGCTTGTTAACAGATGGCTCTGGAAGGGGAAAAGTATCCGGGCCACTCTCTTCTGGTGCTTCCCCCTCCCTTCTTTCATTTTTACTACTCGATTCTTTCTTTCTCTCTTCCTCCTTTACCTTCATTAGATCTCCTCCTCTACCTCTTGCCCAGGAATGCCGAATATTCTCCCACTGTCATCCTTGGCCAGATGTGGTGCTGTCCTGCCCCCTTGCTCCTTCCATCTATGCCAGCCCTCACCCCCACCCCTTGGAGCTCCATCATCATCTGTCTTCATTCTGCTCCTTAGTTCTCAACAAGGCTGCACACTTTATTTTTCCTTCATTACTCTTTAGGTTAGCTTTCTCCCTATATTTAGGGAGGCATTATTACTCTGCAAACAAAACATGTCCCACTCACCCTGGAAGATGGGGTGATGGAGAGGTTTCCTGCAGACCACTGTGCTCAGACTTGGCTTGTTGCTCCTGAGGATTCCTGAAGGCTTCAGTCACAGAGGGTGGCACTTCCTGCCAAGAGAACCTTGTCCTCTCCCTGACCTCTGTCTCAAGTCCTCCTTGTCAGCCATCTTGAAATTCTCTCTCATGGGCACGTGAGGCCCTTGTTCTACCTACATCAGGACAGCCCAGGCAGGGAGAGAACTGTGATGTTGGGAGGAGGCAGGGACAGATATTAGAAAGTGGGACACGTTTCTGCTTCAGTTTTTCTTACTGGCATTGGTGACCCACATCCTGACCCTGACTCATCTCACGTAAGGTCAAGGCTTGCCATGCCCCTAAGCACTAATGCAGTTAATTATGTCAGCAAATAAACACAGAAATAGCAGGGGGTCCCTTCCTGCCCCCTTTATAGAATCTCCTTTGAACAACATGATTCTGAACCCCAGGAGGAGCTGAGAATGTGTTTCAGGGGCTCCAATTCAGACAATGCTTACCAGGGTCTCCCTACTCCCCAGCTCTGATCTACTTTTTGGTCCTTGCCTGGGAGCCCCTGCATCTGTCTCCTCTTACTCGCCTGGACCCCTTGATCATCCTCTTTCTAGGTTTTAAAAATATGCTAGAAAACAAATTCTGATTATTGAGTGAGGAGGAGCCTTTTGCATGAAGAAATAAAAGAAAGTACATTAATAGCTTAGAAAACAATGGTAATATTTAATTAACCTTTTGAAATGGCTGATCTGCAAATCTGCACATGCCAGCTCATCTTCAGAACAGAGGGACTGTGTGTGCTGAGGCCAAAATCAACACAATGGTTCCTTTCGTTTCTTCCATGGGGATTTCAAAGAGGGAAGAGAAAGAATAGATCCCCCTGTCCCCCACGCTTCCAAACTCAGTTGTTTTACTTTAAAAATTCATAGGCTCCAACTACCCTCATCAGGGTTGGGTGGAACCTGTTGTGCTGTACATTTGAGGACCCCAAGTTGAAGCTTGACTCCTTTCCTCATCATTACAGCAGACAGCCCATGAGCCTCCTGGGAGACTGAGGGTTGGTTCCAACGATAACAAAAAGTTTGATGTACCTCAGAGTCTTCTTACCACTGTGCATGTCTGTAGGACACAGGAATTAGACTCGTCTGCAAGTATCAACACTCTGGCTTTTTCAGTGATTTTTTTTTTTTCCTCTTTTAAAGTTGGTGTGCTATCTTAGTTTGAGAAGTCATGTCATCCAGTGAGTACCTGGTTTGGTTCATTAAAATATCACCTGGTTAAAATAAATTAATGTTGATGGAAATGTTTAAGGTATTCCCTCTAGGTATTCCCTCTCCTAGAGCTGGCGTGTCATGCTGATCAACTTGTTACTCCCATCATAGGCTAAATAGAAATCTCTTTTCTGCTGGGCACCCCATACCTGCTTCAATGAGCATGTCTTGCAGTGTTGATGGATGGGAACTAATAAAGTATTGCTTTCCTCTTATCAACAGCAGTAGCAGAAAGAAATAGAGAGGGGAGTATTTTGTTCTTTGGGATTTCCAGAAATTACAAAATTTGGGCATCAAGAAAATGAACATGCCAGAGACACAAAAGACCTCTACAAAGAAAATTATAAAAAGCTACTTCAAGAAACCATAAGAGACCTACATAAGTGGAAAAACATCCCATGCTCATGGATA
>NW_006921647.1:3951773-3970899 GCF_000298275.1 Orycteropus afer afer | reverse complement strand
TGCACAGGGAGATAGCTCAGGGTGCAGAAGAGTATGAAGGGATGGACACTGGGAGGAGGTAACTATGGGGAGGAAGTGGGAGGAGAGCTGCTGCGTTGTAAATTTTGGCCAATGACATGAGACAAAGTATATGTGAAGTGCTGTATGGAAAGTGAATTTACTCTGTAAATCTTCACCCAAATCCTAATTAAAAAAAAAGGAAAATGAACATGGAATAATTGACTTTTACTTTTAAATGATACCAACACATCATTCATTACAATCAATACATTTCGAAATGTATAAAGTTATTGCTGTAACTTCTAAGTAGTCTTATGTTGATGTTGTTGTTTTTATATGTTTGGAAGGATCAAAAAAAAGTTTAGGGCTTTTAAGAAGCATATGGTGAAACTGCAAAGCTTTTGGTAAGAAACATCCGAGACACATTGAAATGGTGGGAGGATGCGGTTGTTGTTGTTATGTGCCCTCGAGTCGGACCCGACTCATAGTGACCCCTCCTTGGGTTTCTGATGCAGTATCACTATGAAGTAGATTGCCCCATCTTCCTTCTGAGGAGTGGCTGGTGGGTTTGAACCACTAGCCTTCTGGTTAGCAGTCAGGTGCCTTAGGCATTATGCAACCACAGCTCCCGGGAGGATATGGAGTATATCAAATAAAGCAATGATTTGATTGCTCAGGTCACTATTTCTTGATCAAATGCATCATCACAATTGGGTATAATAATGGCAAAACAATCTTACCTCTCTGTAACTCTGGCAAGACCAAGAAATGTGGTGACCAAGAAGTTAGGCTAGAAAGTGTGATGCCTTTTCTGAGATGACCAGCACCTTTCCAGAAGAAACAGTACCTCATAAGTTACTGTTACTCCCCCAAAGGAGCCACCCTGACCATGGGTGACACAATTCATCCAACAGCGAAAAGACAACAAACGACCCGAATGACCCAGAAGTATTATAAATATCAAACCAACCAGTGACAATTGCGAGGTTGAGAGTCACAGTCTTTTCAGTCCCTGACAGCACAGTAGGTGATAGGAAGTAAAGTTACTTGTGGGTAGGAAAGATTCATGTCTTGTTCATAAGCCTTCATGTAGAGACTACTTACTACATGCCAGGCTTGTTCTTCACATTTTATGAGCTTGATCTCATTTAATCCTCAGCCATATGAGGTGGGGAGTAGTGCTACCCGCACTTTACAAATGAAGTAACTGAGACACAGAGAGGTGAAGCAACTTTCCCAAGGACACACAGGCCAAGACTCTCATTCAGGTCATCTGGTGCTGGATGTGTTGTCTTTAACCGCTATCAGTAACTGATTATGAGTAGCAGTTGAAGAGTTGAGTTGAAGAGGAAGATGTCTGTTTATATCCAATGGTTCATATTTTTTAAATGGCACTCAGTTGCTCACTGAAAGGCTGACAGTTCAAGTTCACCCAGAGCACCTCAGAAGAATGACCTGGCAGTCGACTTCTGAAAAACAAGCCACTGATGACCCTGTGGGGCACAGTTCTACTCTGACACCTGAGGTGGAGTCCATTTGATACCAACTCCTTTTTTTTAAAAAAAATTATTTTGGTCTTAATTGTGTTTAGTAATTGGTCTTAGCCGCTCACCCCAATTTTCATAGTGTACAATGTACAGTAGCGTTCAGAGGTGACAACGCCAACCTGTCTTCAGAAGCTAACCTCAACTTCCCAATCTATCCAGGACCCAAGAGTTTTTGTCTGTGAGAGCAGAAATAGGACAGATCTTCTTAGATGTTTGGAAGGGAATATTCATTCTCAACACATCCAGTGACAAAAGTCAGCCAAACTGAGCAATGACACCATTGGGGAAAGGTAAGCTCTGCGTGGAAGTGTAATTTTCCTCCACTCACCCCCTGCCCTTCCCAAAGGAAAGCTGAGTCTTGGCTTTGGGAGGGAAGTATAAAAGGAAACCAATGGCAAAAGCTAAGGAAACATTAATTGGTAGAAAATTGTGAACAACTTCCATATTGGACTTAAACCCATGTGGCCATGTGGCCTAATGCTCCCCCTGACCCCAAGGCTTAAAGTTTGTGTGTATATGAGGTAACATCAGCACTGCTGAGAACACTGAACTATAGTCCCCAAAAGGACTCCATATGGGACCTGTTTGAAGTACCTGTTTTCTGGCCTGGGCATTTTTAAATCACCCAGAATTAATAGAATATGGCAAGCTGGGGCATTTCTCCATATGGAAATAGCTCATGGATGTGACATTATGAGTTCCTGCAATTCAAAGTGCCTTATGTATGGGCCACAACACAAAAGGACTTAATCCAACTCTTAAGGGAGTTCTCTTGGGCCATGGAGTAGCCTCTTCACTGAGGACTCCCTTTGACATTGAAAGCCAGAGGCCACCAAAAGACAATGTGAATAACAATGTCCTTGATGACTGCTGATGGTCTAAACAGCCACCAAAGCCCAGGGACTTCTTTGATGTCCCATGTATTCATGCCTGCCTAATTCCCTGAGCTGCTAAACGATCACATTCAGTGATTAGCTCTCTCGGAAAATCTAAGTTGACTCCCAAGAGATGAAGGAAGAAAAATGAATGTGCATACATAAGAGCGCAGGCCGTATAAATGTGGGCGTGTGTGTGCATTTGTGCATGCAAGCGGTGAGAAGCTGAGGGTCTGCGCGGTTTCCCGAGATTCCCCAGAATATGGAAGGCTCACAGTGCATATGGGAGAACTGACAAGTATACCAGAAGGTGAGGAAATGGCTGGAAGCAACACTAATGCCACTCCATCTGGAAAGAAGGGTACTGTTTAGTACGTCTGGAAAGCATTATTTCTGCAAATAGCTCAACCTCTATCAACTTTCAGGCAGGGATCCCGATCTGCTGCCAAAATGCGCTCTCCCTGACGGCCGTGTGGTGGGGAGAGAGTGAGCAAATGAACTAATAGCAGAAAGCAGGAAATCTGCAGAGATGGCAGCCGTGAAGGTACCACACAGCAAGCACCTGCCGCTCTCCAAAAAGACAGCCGGGGTTTCGCATCGCATTAGGCCAGGACTGCGCTTGGGGAGGGCTGAACCTGGTGGGATTTTGGGCTCAGCAGCCGTCTCCAACAATCTCTCACAATTTTTGGGCTTAGAAAAGCCCCAAATACAGTTAGCTAAATGACTTCCCTGCATTGATTTTTATACCCGTGGGCATTTTGAAGGAAATTAAATCCATGTGTTTCTGATTCAGTTGCCATTAGCACATGAAAATGCTGTTTTGTGAGAGTTATGGTATGCCGTGGGTGCCTTCGCACAGCGCTGCTAAATGCCATAAAACCGTCTAGCCAGACACGGAGGTGCAAGAAGCCAGGCACATTCTGCTAGGAGCCATTTCCCTGCCTATCCAGAAGGCAACATATTTTTTTCATTTGCATCCTTTCTGAGTGTAGCACAACACGTTTTTCTCATGCCTGTTAATCATCTAGCATTTCCAATTTGAAAGAAGCCATATTAGTTGAAAGACTAGAAATTCTCCTTGACCAATAATGCTGAGTGTGACTCCTACTAAGGTCCCCAGGTGCTGCTCAAAGAGCCCTAGTGAGTACACGGCTGGTAGGTTTGAACCTACCAGCTACTCCTGGGTAGAAAGATGTGTCAGTCTACTTCTGAAAAGACTACAGCCTGGGAAACCCAATAAAACAGTTCTACACTTTTCTATAAACTCACTGCCATAGAGTTGATGCCCACTTTTAGCAACCTCCACTGGGTTTCCAAGGCTGTAAATTTTTATGGAAGTAGATTGTCTCATCTTCTGCCCTTGGAGCAGCTAGTGGGTTTGAAACACTGACCTTCTGGTTAGCAGCCAAATGCCTTAACCACTATACTACCAGAACTCCTTACACTGTTCCATAAACTTACTGGCATCAAGTTGATTCTGACTCACATTGACCCCCATTGGGTTTCTGAGGTGGTAAATCTTTAGGGAAGTAGATTGTCCCATCTTCCTTCCTCAGACCAGCTGGTGGGTTTGAACCACCAATCTTCGGGTTAGCAGTCAAATGCTTTAGGTACCACACCATCAGATTTCCTTACACTGTTCTATAGGGTCACTACAAGTTGGAATCAACTTGATGGCAATACTTCTTATTTTTTTAAAAAAAATGTTTTGAGGTTCTGTGTTCTGGTTACCTAATGCCGCTCTGACAAGAATATGTACCACAAATGGGATGGCCTTTACAAACAGGAGTTTATTCTTACAAGTTGGAGGCTTTAAGTCCAAGTTCAAAGTGCCAGGCTCTAGGGACTGTGTGAAAGCCCCTTGACCTTGGGCTTCAGCTCTGCCTCTTGCCCTGACCCACTGAAGCTGAAGGCATCACTTCACTCAGGCAGCTACTGGCTGCTGAAGCTAACAAGCCCAAGGTTGACAAATAAAATGACATAGTCCCGATGTTACCAAACCACGTGGCAGGCCATTAATTGAAGTCCATTGAAAGTCCCAAGGTCAGCAGAGCATGGCAGGCTGCTGAACAATGACATGCCTACATGCAGGGTTCAAGTGTGCCATAAGCTAGAGACCATTCCCAAAGCTGTTTCTTATATACAGGAAGCAGACCACATACCCAAAGGCAGCTACTCAGCTGCTCACAGTAGATTCCACCATGGAGTTGATTACCAGTCTCATCATGGGGAATACTACATTCAGCTGCCAGGCCACTCCACCAGGCCTAGCCAAGTTGACACACAAACTTAACCACCACATGCTGCTTGGTGTGAGAAGAGACCTGGTGATCTGTGTCCATAAAGATTACAGCCTAGTAAACCCTACATGGCAATTCTATTCTGTCCTGTAGGGTTGCTATGAGGTTGAATCGATGAGACAGCATACAATAGCAGCAATGACAAAAGGTGGTGCAAATGGTTTGTGCTTGGCTCCTAACCAAAGGGTTGCCAGTTTGAACCCAACCAGCAGCGCTGTTAAAGAAAGGCCTTGTGATTGACTTCTGAAAGGGCACAGCCATTAAGAGCCCTATGGAGGGTGACATTGGGTCACCATGAGTTGGAATCAACTTGGCAATGGGTTTGGACTCAGATGAAAGCTGTCAGGAAGATAGGTCCTGGTTTCTAGGTTTAGGTGCAAATACAATTAAAAGGCCAACTGAAGTGCATCCCCAGAAGGACCAAAGTAGGTTCTCCTCAGCTACAATTAGAAGCAGGAAGCATCTGCTGGCAGGAGAAAGAGTAGGAAAGGATTTGTGAGCAAGAGCAGGAAGGGCTCACCTGGGCCCCGCTGCACAGCATCCCTGACTTCCTCTGTAATAAGCATCAACTCAAGCACCATCTGTCTGAGGCCCTTTCTAAGCCTGATATTCTATGACTTAAAAAACAACCCCTGTTTGTCTTTAGTTATCACATTCATTGCATATATAGAATCCCTTGTGGGTTCAAGGGACCATCTGGCTCTGGATGCTGAGGACACAAAGATGAAAAGCTTTGGGAGGGTGGATATAAGAGGAAGAGGAAAGGATGAATTTACTGACTATGGACTATGAGTCAGGCATAGTGCCAGGTACATTACATGCCTCTCATTTCATCATCACAAGACTCTTTCTCAAGTAGGCATTAGCTCTGTTTTATAGATTGAATTGCACTAAAAATCTGGGTAGTTTGCTCAAGGGCACTCAGCTTGTGAATGGAGGAGTTGGGATGTGGAGTTTCTTATCTTGGGCCCCAAAACTCATGTTATTTTGCCTCCTCTCCACTGTTTCTTACAACTTAATGTGTATATTTGCATACATGTATTAACATAATAATTTATATACAGAATCACAGAAGAGGGGGTGCCTAATTCTGCATTGGGGATATTGGATGATTTCACTCTGTTGAGTTTTGAGAGACTTTGGAATTGGTCAAGTAGAGATATTAGATGGATTGAGGAATGAAGTGAAAAGGAGAGCAAGATGTTTCAGATACTGACATATGTCACATCATCTCTGCAACATGGGTATAACTTGCAAATTTTCAAGTCATAGTTCTCCTTTGAACACAGTTATTTCTTTTTTTAAAATATTATTTTTTATTGTGGTAAATATGTATGTAACAAAACATTTGCCATTTCAACATTCTTCACATATAGAATTTAGTGACATTAACTAACTATGTTCCTCATATTGACATTGGTATCTTGAGTGTACATTTTCTGAGAGTTTTGACTTCCAGTCTGATCTCATTATTCTATTTATGGAGCCAGATAGGACATCCTGTTTGGGATGCCAACAAGGAAAGAACAGTTGACATCTCTGCCTTTGGTTTGTCTGAGATTATAAGGAACTTTGACCAATTCTCAGGGGAGAAGGAGATTCCTACGTTTTCTTCTACATTATCATCAAAAATATTTTTTTTCCTCACTTGGAACGGAGAAGGAAAGTTGGCTGAAAGCACAGCTGGTGACAATTTTGCTCTGAATTCAGAGGTTGTGGAGCAAATGGGAAATTTCATGCTGTGGTGCGTTAGAGGCCAAGTGAACTTTAATACCTTACATGGTATGGCCACAACCGGCTTCCCATGAAATTGCCTATAATTGTATAACCTGGAAAGGTGGAGCTGAGCTGCTTCTCTAGAAGGCTCTCTGTACTTCATAAATGAGCTTGCTCTAGCACTCTTCACATTAACTTACTAATTTAACTTAAATTTAAATTTGGCACTTCTTACATTGAATCGTGAGAAACTGTGAGGAAGACGGAAGAGAGCATGAGCTTGGGGATCAAAGATGAGAGAGTCCACATCTCATCTCCTCCATTTCTAAGCTCTGTGACCTTAGTGCAATTCAGTCTATAATATGGGTGTGTGTGTGTGTGTTAATGTCGAATTAGAGGCTTAGGTGGTTCAGTGGAGACCCAAGTTCAATTCCCAGCCAATGTGCCTCACATACAGCCACCCCTCATCTGTCATTAGAGGCTTGCATGTGGGTATAATTCTGAACACAGATGCCAGCAGACCTTCCAGACTAAGCTGGACTAAAACCAAGACCAAAAACCAAACTCCTTGCCATTGAGTCGTTTTCCGACTCATAGAGATCTCTCCTTGGATTTCTGAGGCTATATCTCTATGGAAGTAGATTGGCCCTTCTTCCTTCCAAGGAGTGGCTGGGGGGTTTGAACCACCAGCCTTTTGATTAGTAGTCAAATGCCTTAAACACTACACCACCAGAGCTCTTACATTCTCTTATGCTTTGGCCTGGCCTAACTTAATGGTATCCTCTGTTCATAAAGTCAATTTGCTCTCTAAAGCAATATAATGGACATTCCACAGAACAGTTGTCTTAGCATATCATAAGGATTTTAGGAAGTGTCTACTTTTGGCAAGAGGTATGTTGTGCTCCTGCCTGAACAAACTTGCTTACCTTGGTCTAGAATTTAACCTGAGGTGTGAGTAACTTTGGTAACATGTGCCTGTGTTTCTGATAATGCCTGAATGAATCCTTCTTGGGCTGCTATTGAAGCACTCCATTTGGAGTGAGAGGATCTACTTCTAACCCAGAAATGTTCCCTAAAAAATAACCTTATCTTCTGTCAAACGAAGATCATCATTAAGGACCAACTCATCTCTAACATTTTCAGATTTCTCTTGTTCCAGGTGTGTTGGAAGTTGAGAAAAGCTGTCTGCTCTCATTTAAAGACAAGCTCGTTTACCCAGTGTCATCTAAACACTGTTTAAATTCCCACATCCCCACCTTCACTTTCTCTTTTTGGTCCAATAAAACAAATCCCAATGGATTTGGCCTATGCTCAGAAGGGCAATTTTCCCAAGTCTTTCATCTTCCAAGTCAAAATGAAACTCTTTGGGACCCTCTCCAACGTCTTCATATCTCTTTCCATTTGCACCTTCCAGAGTGGCATTGGTGTTGGATGGCTGAGTATCGAGATAGTCAGATCCTATCTTTCCAAAAGCTTGCTTCTGTGACAGTTAAAACACATCGGGAAGCTTGCAGCCCACTCTCATCTCCAGTTGGGGCCTTTTAGAATATAGGCAACATTAAGTGTGCTATAAACATGGTGGCCAACAATTAATATCCTGGACTCATTTCCCTCTTGGCTGCACAGGGAGAGGCCAGTCAGGTGGCTTGGAGACATTGTTGGCAGGAATCATCGCTTCCTCTATTTGAGAATGAAGGACCATAAATGGTGGCTGCCTTCCAAACTGCCAATAAATAAGTAAATATAGAGAGTGTTGACATTGGTCTCCCTGCCAAATGCCAGGCTGCTCCTATCTTCATCTAGAAGGGAGAAGAAAGAGAGAAGGTTATTGAATAGGCTGTTAAGAGGTAGCCTCATTTCTACTTGGAATCTCTCTTCCTTTTTGGAAACCTTTCAGTTTGCTTTCTGGCCCTTATTGAAGAGTGAGACAATTCTGTCAAACATGAGATTGTGTTGGCTTACTCATAATAATTATCAGCAATAGGCTGAAATGGAGCCATTTATAAAGATGAACTGTTGTCAGCAGATACTTCAGCTATAGTTTGGGATAATTGCTTAGCTCCTAAGAGGGTAGGCATTCAGCCTGCAACTTTCTCCACTCTTTAGTGACCAGACAGAGATGGTAAGACAATTTAGGGTGCTGGCCAGGACAATACCATCCAAGGAATTTTCAGCTCTGGGACTCAAGTTTCACTCAGCCCATGATTATAGGTTCACAAGGTATTTAATCTTTGAGTGAGAGGATTTTATGCACCGACTATGAAGTCAGACAAAATGGTGGCCATGGTTCTAAGTAAAAAAAGACATTGACAAATTGTTTACTTTTGCATGCCTAGTGCTCAACACGGTGTCTGTCACATCAGAGGCTCTTAATGAATACTTGTGGAATTAATTAATTAATTTGGTGACACTTTGCTTCCTCTTTCCTGTGATCTACAACCTCTGGTTACTCCTGAATTGTGAATTACTTCAGATCCACACTTGTAGGATTTTTTTTTTTTTTTTTTTGCTTAAGCTTTGGCTCCTTCAGGTGCTAACTACTTCTGTCCAGTTGCTTACTTCATCAGACTATCACCATCACCATTGTGGAGGGCTCCCTAAAAAATTGTTCTAGTCTATGTCGCACTCACACTTTCCCTGTCTGAACAACAAGCCTAAAGTCCTATACACTTGTTCCCTCTCTCCAATTAAAAAAAATATTTGTTTGTCCATTCCTTTGAAAAATTTCAAGATCCCCTCCCCAATACAAACAACTCACTCAAAATCTGAGAAACTGAGGAAAGGGAAGGCAATGGATCAACTGAGGAGACTGTTAGCACAACAGTTTCTCTTTTCTTAAGACCTAGTGGTGTTTTCTCTCTTGAGGGCTTGTCTCCTAGATAGAGGTACTAGTTTAGAAGGACCACACCCACTTAAATTTTCTACTATCATCTTGACAGCTAAAGTGGAAAGGAACTAATCCTTTGAATCAAAGTTTCCTAGTATTTTTTTAGTTATCACTTCAAAGTGTGATTAATTATCTACACATTAAGTCACGGGAGTCCTTGGGTAGTGTAAATGGTTAAGACCTCAACTACTCACCAAAAGGTTGGCAGTTTGAATCCACCCAGAGGTGGAAGAAAATCCTGGCAATCTACTTCTGAACCGTTACAGTCATTGAAAGCCCTATGGAACACAATTTTACTCTAAAACACATGGGGTCTCCTTGATTTGGAATCAACTCGATGGCAATTGGTTTTATTAAGACATGGGTGTGAGCACATATATACAGATGCACACAATGGATATTACTCAGTTCTTGACTAGTTTAGAAATCACCACTTTCCCTACATGTTCACATGGTATCTGAATGACTCATGAATTCCTATTAGTGGTTTCAAGATGAGAATTTCATGTAATTAGGGAAAATCTGTTTTCCAAGAAAGGATCATCTCTTCAAAACTCTGGTTTCCTAAGAATTGTGGCTTATTGGGGTGGCATGTTCAATGGATGGCTTTTAATTTATATGTCAGATCTGACTCATAGTGACTCCTCCTTGGGTTTCCAAGGCGGTATCTCTATGGAAGTAGATTGTCCAATCTTCTTCCTGAGGAGTGGCTGGTGGGTTTGACGCACCAGCCTTCTGGTTAGCAGTCAAATGCCTTAGGCACTATGCCACCAGAGAGCCTTCAATTTATATAGGTATAGGTTATACAAGTGTAGGTTAGTGGAGGAGCCCTGTTGGCATGGTAGTTATGTGCTTGCTGCTAACAGAAAGATTGGCAGTTTGAATCTACTAGCTGCTTCATGGGAGAAAATCTACTCTCTTAAAGAGTAAACCTTATAGTCAAGTTCTACTCTGTCCTAAACGGTCGGTCGCTGTGGGTTGGAAGCCACTTGATGCACACAACAATATAGGTTAGTGGGCAGCTGATGCCACACAGATCTGGAGCATAGCTGTGTCTACAAACAAACATAAACCAATATGATTATTGGTTTTTCCCAAGGCTCTTAATATACTTTCATTATTTATATTTTTAATTGTGTGAAAGTACCCAGAGGCTTGGTAGCAAAGGAAGACAGTTGTAAAAATGGAATAAATAAATAAATTAAAAGAAAAAAAAATCTGAGTTAGTGACGTCTGACTTCCTCTATTCATGTTATTGCTACTCTTGTTGCTTTTTGGTTTTTGTTTTGCTTCTTGACTGTTGTTGTTTTCCACCAAAGCTGTCATTTATCGTGAGAACAAGAGCAGCCATGTGTTGATTTTTCTGGATTCTTTTTGGATACTATCCCAGTGCTAATGAAGGCCCTTCCAAAGTGCTAAAGAGCTGGTGCCAAAATCACTTACACTGAAAACAATAGGGGAGTGATACACAGTGTGTATACTCGTGTATGTATTACACATGCCTGGATATTTGAATTAATATATATGTGCACACAGCTCCCTACATGTATGCAAATATGCGTGCACATTACTGCAAATGTATAATGTGTGTGCTGGAGCTACACTGAGGGCATGGTGGGGCTGCATTTTTATAAAAGGGCTTTTTGCATCTGTTTGCAGACCATTTTCTTTGACCAAAGGGTAAACAGAATTTCTAGATTTTGCAGTGTTCTCTCATTTGTCTCTTTGGAGGCTGATGGACATGTACACTGATCAATTCAAAAAACACAGGAGTATATAGAGCTTATCTATGTATTTTATTAAGAGAGAAGGATTGTACTTCAAAAAGCTCCTGGAAAGTTCTTAGCTTAGGCTCAGCTGCCATGTTTATAGTGATAAAGTCTCTAATGTTGGTCTTTGAATATTTTTGAGGTACTTTATTACCTGAAAAAGGACCAAAATTTGTAGCTGGGCCACTCCCAGTATCTCAATAGATTTTCCCTGTCTTTCTCACACTGTGTAATTATTCTCTTCTTAATTTATTTACACAGCTTGGAGACGGGGACAGAGTTCTCTGGCGACCATACAACTGAGTGCAATCACCCTAAAGAGAAGCATTTAGAAGCTATAAAACCTAAATGCCCCTGCCATGCCCCATTACATTGCACAGTTATTCAAATTCGGTAAATTAAATTAAATAATCTCAAATAACTTGATTTCTGGCCTTTAAAAATTCATTTCTATGGTGCCCAGTAGTCAATTGCCTTTATTATTATTGTTCATCAAGTAGAATTTATGTTTTTTATGAATCAAAATCCTCGCCTACCTCACAGTCTAGTGCTGCTTGCGGTTTGCGAGGCCGAGTCCGTAGCTTTGTGCGCCATCTACCGGCTGATTCTGGAACAACTCCAGGAGACCTCATTTCGGGCTCCGGAGTCCCGGGAATGCTCTTGAAAGCTAGCGTGACCACATAACACGCCGGCGACATGTCACTTTAAAAATCATAAGCAGGACGGTGCTCTCAGCTAGTATGTTAAATGCACCCTTGGGCTTTGTCATTGCGGGCTAGCTTGCAATTGCGAGTACAACTCAAAGCGATTTGCTGTTAAAGCTTGAGGAGGGTTTTGTGTTCCGGTCAAATTCAACACATTTCGTTGTGTTCTGCTGCTCCCACTCTATTAGAGTCTAGATGATTTAGTCCAACTGCTGATTACCCGACATACCTAGGAAGCAGTCCCTTCATTGCCAGAAGCCTTTCTTTGCTCACGAATGTACACTGTAAAGGGGTCATTTGCTATTTAGAGACAGTGGCTGGTGGTTCCGAAAGATCCTTGAGATAAAGACAACGATGAATTTTGCCTTGTGTTATGTTCATAAAGTCTTTTCTTTCTAGGGAAATCTTTCCTTTTAAATGTTCTGAGTGGGAGCCCAACTGGAGGAAATCATGAGCATATATTGTCATAAAGGCTGGCTTAAATTCACATCCAATTTAATTATAGTTTACCAAATAAACAACCATCAAACCAAGGCTGTGTGTATTTAAGAAGAAAAATACTTCCAACCAAACTCACTGCCATCAAGTCGACTCTGGCTCATAGCAACCCTACAGAGCAGAGTAGAACTACCCCATAGGTTTTCCAAGGCTCTAAATCTTTATGGAAGCAGACTGCCTCATCTTTTCTGCCTTGAAGAGCTTGTGGGTTTGAACCACTGACTTCATGGTTAGCTAGCCAATGGTTCAATCACTGGGCCACTAAAGCTCCTCAATCCTTCCAAAGCATCATTAAAATATTTTTTATTTCCAACTTCCTGACACCTTTTTTTAATCCATCTTGGTATAGTTAACTTAAATAATGTGCCACTTCCATGCTTTTGCATGTTTTTATGAATCTAGGAATTCCAGCTTCCCAGTAAGGCATCTAGAAAGTTCTTTTTCTTCTCTGAACCCCTAAGCAGACAGCTCTGAGTGGATATTTTTGTGTATAAGAGTGCCTTCCAATTTATCAGCCCCCGACCCCCCAGTCAAACATTTCAACAGAGCAACAGATGGTGTTTTAGGCTTTTTGCTGTGCTTAGGATGGTCTATTTTGTGCTTTCCCAGTAAGACTGTGTTGATAAATCCACTCTGTCATTAATAAATTCAAACAAGACAAATGAGCCATCTTTATAATATTTTTTTATTAGAGTAGAATATATATAACAAAATATTTGCCATTTCAACTATTTTCACATGTATATTTTAACCCACTGTCATCGAGTGGATTCTGACTCATCGGGACCCCCACAGGTTTTCCAAGGGTGTACATCTTGTTGGAAGCAGGCCCATCTTCCTTCCGTGGAGCAGCTGGTGTGTTCGAATCATAGACCTCTTGGTTAGCAGCCGGATGTGACATTTCATTTATTATGCTCTGTAACCATCATAACTGCCTATTTCCACATTTTTCCATCATACTTTACAGAAACTCAGTACCCTTTAAGCAGTAACTCCCCACTCAGCCCACTCACCAGCCCCTGGTAACCATAATAAACTTTGGGTTCTATGCATCTGCCTATTCTAGATATTGCATATAATTGGGGACAAACAATATTTGCCATTTTGTGTCTGACTTATTACATTCAGCATGTTTCAAAGTTCATCCATATCACAGCAGGTGCCAGGACTTCTTTTCTCTTTATGACTGAATAATATGACCATATTGTTTTTAACGTGCTTTGCTTGTCCTCAGACTCCTTCCCTCCCATTAAAAGCAAACCTCTCTCCTACCTTATACCACCTGTCCCCATAGTTTTTCAGCATTTTCTTTGGGGCTTTTGTATGGAAAACAAACGTGAGGAAAATGTTGCCCCACAGGAAACAAAAACATGATTTATAGTTTTTTTCTCGTGTTAGGTTACCAGTCTCTGGAGATCTGGGGACCATTTCATCTTCCACACAAGAGTTAAAACTAGGTAATATCCTTCCTCTGATTCAAGAAAAGCAGACTTTAGCAGAAAAGTTGATGGTCTTGTTAATGAGTTTGTACTCAACCCAGGAAATCCCACTCTTAAAGGGCCACCTGTAAGTGTTCCTCCTTTTTCTTCAGCAGTGTGAGAAAAAAAAAAAAAAAGCAAAGATTATCTTGCCACATTGTTCAAATTCAAGCTAGAAAAATCTTTGCTTCACCTCCTAACCGAAGGTAAGCTCTTGTGGATATCTTGGCATTACAGTTCACATTGCTTTTAGTATGATCATCATGAGGATCACTGCCGTTGTACATAGGTCACTGGGTGAATGGTTCTGCACCTGCTCCAAGACCTTCTCGCTGAGCTTCACCACCAGCAAAATGCAGCCCTGGTCTGTCCCCCCAGGACTGTAGCTTTTCATCTCCAGTCTAACATTGTATTTGGTGATTATTTCCCCCCTCTACCCTGTTAAAAGGAATTGACAAAGAAACACAGGCATGTACTACCTCTGCCAAACTCAGTCCTGAATCTGTGTGTCTTGGTCTGTGATGGAGAACACCAGAAACAAAGGGTTGTGGATTGAACTGTACCCCAATATGAAATGTGGAGGCCATAACCCCTGTACCTGTAAAATAGGACCCTGTTTTGGAAATAGGGTTTTCTTTGGTTGTGTTAATGAGTTCACACACAAAACAGGATGAGGTGGGTTCTAAACCTAATCACTTTTGAATGGAGTCTTATAAAAAGAGCAGAATAGACACAGAGACACACACACAGAGGAGGTGGGATAAGGGGAGGCAGACTCTGAGGAAAGTCTGGGGCTACTGATAAGAAAAGACTCTACAGAGCTGATACCCTGATTTGGACTTCTAGACTCTAAAATGTGAATAAATAAATTTCTGTTCTTTAAAACCACCCATTTGTGGTATCTTTTGTTATAGCAGCATTGGTAACTAAGACACCAAGTGACTAAGGAGTTGTGCTATCTGGCACCAAAATCCCTAATGATGAGAAAACTATATCAGCTGTCTATAAATGTTGGTATTCCAAAATGACTTGCATTGATACCAAGCACCTTGGGCCCACCTTTGCAGGCAGAGAAGTGTGGTGTGAGTTGGTGAAATCTTTTGCAGTGGACTAAATAAGGCCGTGAGAAGTCTCCAACCTGGTCCTACCTAATGTAACCACAGAATCCTTGTTAATCCATAACTACAGCACTGAACTCTGTGTAGCACTATTGCCATGTGTAAGTTGTGGTTGACAATGGAAATAGCTGTCTTCTATTTAGCTTCATAAGGAGCTCTGGTGCTGCAGTGGTTAAAGCACTCAGCTGCTAATGAAAAGGTCAGTGCCAACCACTCTGCAGGAGAAAGAGGAGGCAATCTGCTTCCATAAAGATTTACAATCTTGGAAGCCCTATCAGGCAGTTCTACTCTGTCGTATAGGGTTGCTTTGAGTCAGAGTGAACTCAATGGCAGTGGCTCTTGGTGGTTTATTTAGCTTCATATGGTCTCTAAGTGGTACAGACAGTTAACCACTGGGCTACTAACCGGAATGCGTGGGTCTTTTCAGCAGTCCTGTGAAACAAAGGTGCGATGATCTGGTTCTGTGAAGATTGCACCCAAGAAAGCTCCATGGAACAGTTCTACTTTGTAACACATGGGGTTGCCATGAGTCCCAATGGAATCTACAGCAATGGGTTTTGTTTGACGCACCTGGCCATGTCAGCCAGATGGAAAGCTCGGGTAAATGTTTTTTGCTTGTGCAGTTGAAAAGTGAGGCCTCATCAATTAACACTCTTTAAAGACTTGCCTGATTACTCTTTTTCATCAGTACAGTTGTTTTCCCCAGGGAGCACTTGGTCAAATTCCTACTTCCTTGCAGGATACCGCAAGCAATGGGGTTTATTCCAGATGGTGTTCGTAGCAACCTTACAGGAGCTAAACTCATTTGATAATTGAAGAATACAAGAAACAAAGCAACTCCTCTATCATATGTTATGAATCTAGGTTAGCAGATAAGAGGAAACAACTACAGTTTTAACTAGCTTTGGTTCCTCACTCCATATTAGTAAATAAACACTTCAGAACCAAGTCAAATCAGGAGAATTCAATCTCACTGAAAAGTTTGTAGAGCATTTTATTTTAATTTTCTTTAGGGCATCTTAAGATGTAGTGGGTAAGGTATTTGGATACTAACCAGAAGGTCAGAAGTTCAAATCTACCAGCTGCTCCATGGGAGGAAGATGAGGCAATCCACTTCTGTAAAGATTTACAGCCTTAGAAACCCAGTGGGATCGCTTTGAGTTGGAAATGACTCGATGGCAGTGGGTTTTTTTTTGGTAAGGTACCTTATTATGTAGCATTGACTTACTAAAGAAGTCCTAAAAATATTTTTGTGAAGGGGTGGATAAAACTCAAAATGAATCTCCAAACAGATGGAAAAGTAGTAAAGAAGTAGAGGAAAGAAACAACTTTTAAAGGATTTTTACTAAAACTCAGTAGAATTTAAAATATATCAGGTGATGTTACCAGTGTCCCTTTAAGAATCTGTGAGGTTACTATTGGATGATGGTGACAGCCTTAAATAAATCTTCAGTAATAAACAAATCACATTGAGTTTTTGTAAGATTATCATCATCTGGTGCCTGTTCCAATAGGGCAAAGAGCACATGAAGAAAATGATCATGATAGATCACATACATCATACTATCATACCCCAAAGGAGTTCTGATAGTGCAGTTGGTAAGACATTTGACTCCTAACCAGCAGGTCAGCTGTTCAAACCCACCAGCTGTTCTGTGGGAGGAAGATGAGACAATCTGCTTCCATAAAGATTTACAGCCTTGGAAACACAGTGGGGGTTGCTATGAATCGGAACTGAGTTGATGGCAGTGGATATGATACCCCAAGAATGAGACAAAAGTATAATACACTGTGCTCCTGATAAAAGCCAACGAAAGTGTGCATTAATGTGGATTCTATATTTTACAGTAAACAACTCATGGTCCTGTATGACACACACACCATTGGGTAAAAAAGAATTAAGTAGACATTTGCCTTTGGAGTGTGGGTATTAAATACTGTGAGAGCTAATTAAATACCAAAAATAAATAATTTTATTTAAATGTAAATTAAATAAGTTGTCCAATTCAAAATTATATCTGTATGTCATCTTTGCTTTGGGTTCATATCTCAAGACTCTACATAAAATAAATTCATGGTATTAAAAATTTAAAAATACCTAGTTTTTGCTGTTGAGGTCTTAGAGGTCAAGTTCAAGGAGTGTCAGCACTGAAGGGATTTACAATTTTGTGTTTCTGAGTAGTATGGTATGTTCTGTTTCTCACCATTTCTATTTGCACCAGAAAACTGATGGGCTGAATGCTTACAATATCAAGTGTCTAGTTGGAGTATGACAAATATCTGGGTTGTTTTTTCATTTTTCTTCACATGTCACCAGGATATTTGAAGTGATATGCCGTATATACTCATGTGAACTCACATGGCTTAAATTGTCATTTCCCGCAAAGTAATCTCATTCTAATTTTTGCATTTAAAGATGTGATTTTGTTTACTGGTGAATTGACTACTCTGTGATAAGGTGTGTGAAGCAAGGAAGAGATTATTTTCATAGTGTGATAGAAAAGATCCTGATGTTTCCCTATCTGGATGGTCCTTGAGATGAATGTGGTGTAAAAATGTGATACATTTCACTGCTACAGAAGCAGCTCAGAAATCTTTATGTGTAATGATGGGCTAACAGCTACAAACACAAGGTGACATCTTAGAGATAAGGACACTGGTGTATTGATTAGACAAATCTATTTGGCAAGGCAGCAGTGATGTATAGATAGAGGAAGAGAATCTTAGGAGAAACCTGTGAATGCAAATATTAGAAAATACTGTCCACAGGTCATAAATAATCTCTGCCAGTGGTTCAGGGATCCCAGTCATATGAATTGATTGTTAACATTTCACTTTAAAAATAGAGTAATTAATGCTGAATCATACAGTAATTCTTATGAACATACTGTACATGTGACATCAAAATTGATAACAAATGAATTCATTACAAGTGGGATAATTGCAATGACTACTCAATAAATTAATAATGACAGGATATTTAGAATTCTAGGCATTCAAATATTGAGCATGGCAAATCCCCTGGCCATATTGGGGTGTCAGGTACCAGCAAGTGCAATTCTATAGGTTCCTCAGCCTTTCAATGTCAGTTACCCTAGTCGCTGAGTTCCAGATTTTTCTGCTGACCATTTTGGCTCTGCTTTTCCAGATATACTGAGAGCAGCTGTAAGATCAGTGGGCTCTTCCATAGAACTGTGAGCTCAACTAGTCCCCTCTAGCAAACAGTTACCAAAGAAATGCTGATGAGCTGAACCACCCTACAAAGTTTCCTAAACAATGGTTTCTGTTTGCAAGATGAGCCCCATCCTTTATTTGATCTTTCTTGCCCTTCCTGTGTTTTGTCTGTCTAACTTTATTATATTCTGGAGCTTGGTATGGCTGGAGGGAAGTAAGTGGAAGTTTCTCATTTTACAGAGGCTCACACTGAGAGACCAGAGAAGTTGACTTCCCCAAGAACCAAAAATAACCCAATCCAAACTCACTGCCATGGAGTCAGATCTGACTCAGAGCGACTCCTCCTTGGGTTTCCGAGGTAGTATCACTAAGGAAGTAGATTGCCAAACCTTCCTTCCGAGGAGTGACTACCAGCCTTCTGGTTAGCAGTCACATGCCTTAGGCACTACACTACCAGAGATCCCCAAGAACACCCATCTGTAAATCCCTGGTTCAAGGTCCTTGATTTCTGCCTGCAATAGGACTTCCTGACCAAACGGTGGCCTGAGCAAAAAGAAGATGCAGAGGTGTTACTATTGACCCTGCTCAAGAAACCAAATGGTTCAAGGTAATTTTTGGAAGGAGCTGATTTTTTGCCCTACTAGGAGGGGGTCCCTGCAGAGCCTTAGAGTTTTGTTTTCTGCTGTTAGCTGCCATAGAGTTGGCCTTTGACTCAAGGTGAACCCATGCACCACAGAACAAAATGCTGCCAGGTCCTGCGCCGTCCCATGATGAGTTCTGGATCATCCTGTTTTCCTCCATAGAGCTTTCACTGGCTGATTTTTGGAAGTAGATCACTGGGCCTTTCTTCCCAGTCCATCTTAGTCCAGAAACTTTGCTGAAACCTTTTCAGCATCATAGCAGCATGTAAGCTTCCACTGATGGATGGATGGAGGCTGCTTAAGAGGTGTGCATTGGCTGAGAATGGAACTGGGGTAACTCACATGTTGTTGTTGTTGTTGTTAAGTGCCGTCGAGTCGTTTCCGACTCATAGCGACCCCATGCACAGCAGAACGAAACA
>NW_006921647.1:3949699-3950273 GCF_000298275.1 Orycteropus afer afer | reverse complement strand
CATTGGTTCTAGATCATATGCCACTTCCTGAAATGGATGAAGATCGATCAGTTCTTTTTGGTACAGTGACTCTGTGTATTCCTGCCATCTTCTCACATGGAAGACAAGAATTCTACCACTGAACCACGAGTACCTCATTCTGGATTTTCTATATCTGCTTAAATAATTTGAAATCATGCCTGCTTTGCAAAAAGCAAAGACTTGGTGCCACTTAGACCTGACTATCAATTCATTTAATAATTCTCAAATTCACATGTGGAACAAAGAACAAATTCTAAATATCAAATAGCTTCTCCTTCTCTCAGTGTCTAAGAAGGAGCTTTGCAGAGAAGCCAAAAGAAGTCAACTTTCTTTACATGAGTAAAGATTATGGTCACAAGGGGAAAAGATTCAGAAAAAGGAGAAAACCTCTACAGAGAAGCTTGCCACAGATGGAGGAACATTTTGAGGACTTTGGGGAGAGGAAAGAGATCTAAGGAGAATTTTTCAGTAATTTTTCTGTGGGCTATAGGGTGCAAATCCTCCACTGCCACCTCCTAAAGAAACTTTAACTAAAATCTTTTTTTTTTTTTTT
>NW_006921647.1:3948959-3949599 GCF_000298275.1 Orycteropus afer afer | reverse complement strand
TTGGAAAATTTGGCCTTGGTGACAGAAATAATGCTGGAATGCATATGGTTGAATCTTGCAAGACCAACAAATTGTTCATTGCAAACACCTTTTCTCAACAACACAAATGGCAGCTATACACATGGACTTCACCAGATGGTCACACAGGAATCAGATTGACTACATCTGTGGCAAGAGGCAGTGGAAAAGCTCAATATCTTCAGCCAAAACCAGACCAAGAGCTGATTATGGAACAGACCATCAACTGCTCATATGCAAGTTCAATTTGAAGACAATTAAAATAAGTCTAAGGGAGCCAAAATATGATCTTGAATATATCCCTCCTGAATTTAGAGATCATCTAAAGAACGGTTTTGATGCATTGAACATCAACAACCGAAAACCAGAAGAATTATGGGAGGATATCAAGAACATTATCCATGAAGAAAGCAAGAGATCACTAAAAAGATGAGAAAGAAAAGAAGACCAAAGTGGATGACAGAAGAGACCCTGAAACTTGCCCTTGAGTGGAGAGTAGCTAAAGCAAATGGAAGAAATGTCAAGATGAAAGAGCTGAACAGAAGATTTCAAAGAGCAGCTCAAGCAGACAAAACCAATTACTATAATGAAATGTGCAAAGACCTGGAGTCTGAAAACCAAA
>NW_006921647.1:3943664-3948589 GCF_000298275.1 Orycteropus afer afer | reverse complement strand
TGTCCACCTATCTATCCGTCCAAATACCCATGTTTGCCTTCACTGACAACTCAGTGAAATATATGCAAAAAGTGTATGTGCAAAAAGGTTCATATTTGTTGTCTGTTTTCCCATGTACCTCTCTATGTCTTTCTCATCCTCAGTGCTGCCATATTGGTCACTCTCATTTGGTACATTGCCCTTCTCTTCACCTAAATCAATATTTATCTCTAACTAACAGCGTTCCCTCCCCTCCCCTCCCACCCCTGGTAACCAACAAAGAAAATTTCCTCCAATAGTTACCTGAAATCTTACATCAGTTTCTCATATTTTGGAGGCAGTGCTGCTTTGAATCTGACACTATGGAGAGATTGATCTCCAGGTAACCTAGCTTCATGTGGTCAATCTCTTATTGAACTTATTTTATTTTTATTAAACTTTTATGTTTTAAGCATTTTACTAGGATCTATGGATTAACAAGTTTCGCTTTTACAACTGGGACCAGGGGAGAGGTGGCACCCTGTAATTTTGTCATTAACTGCCTGATTAATATGTCTTCCAGCAAACTGTAAGCTTCATGAAGGCAAGAATCAGCTTCTGCTTTACTCCCAATACGTGAAGCATATTAGGTGCTCAGTATAATTTGCTAAATTAAGGAATAGTGAATAACATTAATATGGTCCTGAGAAGGGCACCGGGTGAATCATTATCCAACCCAGTTCACGTTAAGTGTGGTTTCCAAACCCATGTTCACATATACTTGGAGAAAGACAAGATGGGGTTGGGAGAACTCAAGGCTTCCCCATTCCTGACCCAGACATTCACTCTGACTTCCAGCCAGCTTCCCACCCACTCCTTCCCTGCCTCTGTTTGTGGACCCTCCTCTGCTATCCCTTCACATTCCCCTGCCATACCCTTTCCACATCTGTTCCTGCTTAACTCCTCCTTGGGCAGTAACAACTCAGAGGGGATAAAATGGAATAGGGAGGCTATTATAGGTTGAATTGTGCCCCCCTGAAAGATATGTTGAAAGTTGCTTGGAAATAAAGTCTTTGAAGAAGTTATCAGTTAGAATGAGATTGTACTGGAGTAGGGTGGGTGGTAATCCAGTCTGAGTGATGTCCTTATAAAAAAGGGAAGAGACACAGACAGACAGACTGAGGAAAGATGCCACGTGAAGATGTATCTACATTAGCCAAGGAATGTTGACACTACCAGAAGCTGGGAGAGACAAGGAAGGATCTTCCCCTAGAGACTTCAGAGAGAACATGGCACTGCTGACACCTTGAATTGAGACTTCTAGCCTCCCAAACTGTGAGACAATAAATTTCCCTTCATATATAAGTCCCACTTTGTGATATTTTGTTATGGCTGACTCAGGAAACTAAGACAGATGCCAACCTTTCTATTTGAGTTGCCCAATACTGCCATGCAGTCATTAGAGTGACCAGGTGCTCACATCAAAGGGTGTGGAGGTCTTACTCTGGCCTACGGGGTCTATCTGTTGTTGTTGTTGTTATGTGCCATCGAGTCGGACCCGGCTCATAGTGACTCCTTCTTGGGTTTCCGAGGCAGTATCACTATGGAAGTAGATTGCTCCATCTTCCATGAGGTCTGTCTAGGAGACAAAAATAAACATAGCAGCTAACATTTATTAAACCTTGATATATACCAAACATGCTCAGTGCTTTACATGGATCTCAGCACAACACTGAGGGACACCACATCTCTATTTTGCAGAGAACTGACACAAGTTAAGTAACTTGCTCAAGATTATGTAGCAAGTTAGGTGTGGAGAATTTCACCTTGGGATTATTTGTCACAAAGTTTGGTTCTAATGCCCAGGACAACAGAAAACTTGTGATGATCCAACTTGGTCATGGTGGAGCATAGAGTCCCTAAATGTCTGATAGCTTCAGCATTAAGCTTGGGATTTTGGCACTTCAGGAAATTGGGTTTACTGTGAGTGGAGGAGATGAGGGAAGGAGATGAGGGGGGAAGTGAGGGGAGGAGGGGAGGGAAGGAGGTGAAAGGAGGAGGTGAGGGGAGATGTTGATAGATGGTGTTGAGGGGCAAAGATGAGGGGAGATGGTGAGGGGAGGTGTTGAGGGGAAGTGGTGAGGGGAACAGGTTATGGGAGGCTGTGAGGGAAGGAAGTGAAGGGAGGAGATGAGGGCAAGTAGTGAGGGAAATCTTTTGGGGGAGGAAATGAGGGGAGGTAGTAGGGAAACTGTTGAGAGGAAAAGGTTAAGAGTGATGAGGGGAGGAGGTGAGGGGACGTGTTGGGAGGAGATTAGGTGAGGTAGTGGGAGGAAAGGAGATAAAGGGAGGTGGTGAGAAGAGATGAGGGAAAGAAGTGAAAAGAGGTGGTGAGGGTAGCAGATGAAGGGAGGTTGTGAGAGGAGGTGGGGAGGAGAGGAAGGGAGGTGGTGAGGAGAGGAGGGGGGATGGTAAGGAGAGGAGCTTAAGGGAGGTGGTGAGAGGAGGAGTTGAGGGGAGGTGAAAGTGAGTAGCCCATTGGATGTGAGTGAAAATGAAATGTGACACTTCTGGCCTGAGGTTTTTAAGATCCAGGGAATTCCTTTACTACTTTCTTGCTCTCTGTCTGTCAGAGAATTGTAGAACCAAGATATGAAAGGGGCCTGCCAGCCAGAAGCCCTGGTGTTGGACTGTTATCTGTGTGAGAAGTAAATTTTAACTGTGTTAAGTCACAAAATGTTAAGGCTCATCTGTTCCCTTACTAATGCATTTGTTCCCTTCACTGATATAGGGTGTGAAGCAAGGATGTGGATCTAACATGATTTTAGTTCCCACATGGCTCCGTCACCATGAATGTATAACTTCTACCAATCCATTCATGTTAGGATCTCAGACAGCTTCTGGGGAGGGAAGATCCTCCTACACCTATTGTCATATCGGTTTCCAAAGAGCTCTGGTAGTGTAGTGCCTAAGACACTTGACTGCTAACCAGAAGGCTGGTGGTTCAAATCCACTAGCCACTTCTCAGAAGGACGGTTGGGCAATCTACTTCCGTAGTGATACTGCCTCAGAAACCCAAGGAGGGGTCATTATGAGTCATGGCTGACTTGACGGCACATAACAACAACAACAACAACATTACAGAAGTAGATTGCCCAAACTTCCTTCTGAGGAGTGGCTGGTGGGTTTGAACTGCCAGCCTTCTGGTTAGCAGTCAAATGCCTTAGGCACTATGCCACCAGAGCTTCTATGTTGAAAAGTATGGAAGGTATATTCAAGTGTAAGGTCTCCCTGCAGATATCCCAGATGCCTGTAAGTTTCTAGTGAAGCCCTGGCCCAGCCCAGACCCTAGACCTGTCTGTGGACTGATGACCTTTGGCAGCAGGACATTTGTTGGAGCCCAGGCAAGGTGCCTTGAGCTGACCACATGAGCCTCACATCACATATCTATTTCCATCCAGACTAGAACACTTAGTGGTAACAGGACCATAGGTTTAATATTCTTCATTCAGAAATAATTTTAATCATATAGAAGAAATATTCCTTTCCATAGAAATCACTTCACTCTTGGGGAGCAGAGAAGGAGAAGACATGAGGAGAGAATTATGAATTGACTATTGATCTAAAAAGAGCTGGAAAAAAAAAATCTAGAATTGACTATATTATCTCGAATTGGCAAAACTGAAATTTCCAACATCAGTGGAAACAGTGTGCTAGAGAGAGAGTTCAGTTTGGTTATGGGGAAATAAAGGTGGCCGTATTTTTGCACACATAAACCTGTGTGACTTTACATTTATACTCCTATGATTGAGTAGGTAGTTAACACTGAAAAAAGCTCTGGCCCCTCTAAGACTCTTCCAATATCTTGACAAAGTAACTCCAGGACAGGATTCTGTCCAGTGATGCACTTTGAGATGAGTGCTGTTGTCATTAGCTGCCTTTGAGTTAGTGCCCCAAATTACAGCAATTCCATACAACTTGGAACACAATGTTACTAGGTCTTGTGTCATCCCCATGATGGGTTGTGGACCAGACTGCTGTGATCCATAGCATTTTCATTGGCTGGATTTTGGAAGTAGATCACCAGGCCCTTTGCCCTAGTCTGTTTTAGTCTGGAAGCTCTGCTGAAATCTATTCAGCATCATACCAACACCCAAACCTCCACTGAAAGATGGGTGGTGACTGTGTATGAGGTACATTGGCTGGGATTCAAACCTTGGTCTCACACATGGCGAACTCCACCACTGAACCACCAATGCCTTCATGTAGGTATGCAATAGGCATTTATTAAGCACACAGTATGTGCCAGGCACTGTGCTTCCCAAGGTACTGGGAAGGTCCCTGTCTAAAATGGTGGCTTCCTTACTACCTTATCATCCTAATATTTTTCAGACATACTATCTAACTATTTCCTGAGGTAGGCCACCACAAAGGAGCAATGCAAAAAAAGATATAAGTTTGGAAGTCTAGGCACTTGGCTTCAACTTTCATTTGGGAGCATAACTTTGGGCAAATGATGAACTGTCTTAGGGCTTCCATTTCTTTACTTGTAACATAAAGATAATAATAAAACTGATTTAATTGCAGGTTGTTGTGAGATTAAGTAAGGTAAATTATTTAAGCTCCAGAATATATTAACTCTAAGACCCAGGTGAGGAGAGGGAACCCAGGCACGCCCAAAGCAGCAGGGTGGGAGAGCGGGAGAAAGGGGATTAAAAGGCCAGGAACCTGGAGTTCAGCTGCAGGGGCCCAAGTAAGGGTGGGACGAGAGGTTTCCAACAGGGAGACAAACCTGTCTGTTGGTTTGTCCTACCATGGTGATGTGTTGATGTGAGTTTTGAGGCTGAGCCACTGGTGTTTCAAACCCAGCGGGATGCACATGGTGCACAGGTATCATCCCAGCTTACAGACTGAGACAGACTAGGAAGAAGGAAGAGGCCATCCACATCTCAAAGAACTGGCCAGGG